>NC_060268.1:168053618-168353618 GCF_021613505.1 Equus quagga
GGAGCGGCCCCGGCAGCCGCAGCAGGGGCGGCGGCGGCGGATCGAGGAGCTCTCCAGGTCGTCCCGGGAGAAGCTGCTGCAGTCCCGGGACAGGATGTTCTCCAAGTTCACCTCCATCCTGCAGCACGCCGTGGAGGCGGTAAGGCCGCGCGGGCTGCGGGCGCACGACAGGCCGGGGATGGCGGCGGCCTAGGCTCCCCGTCGGCCCCGGGAGAGCCGGGCGGCCGCGGGCGGAGGGGCGAGGCCCGGGGCGAGCGCTGCGGGGCGCTGCGGGCTCGGCGGGCTCCGCCCTGAGCGGGCCCCCTCCTCTCCTTCCTGCCGCGGGCCGCCGTGGATCCCTGTCCCGCCCAGGAGGGTGGGCGGCGGGGCCCCGGGAGCACCGGCCCTCCGGCGGGGGTCGGGGCCGCCTGACTCCTCTGATGGGGACCGGGGAGTCGGGGAGCGCCTGGCGGGGCCCCAGTGAGCTCCGCGGACTCCCTGACCGTTAACCTCTCCTCTAGGAGAAGGTGTCAGCTTCGAGCAAGACAAAAGAAACGGCCTGACGCGCTCGGGCTGGGGTTTTGTTTTGTGTGGCGAGGGTGGGGTGGGCAGGAAGGTGGGCTGCGGCCGAGGGGCGACTCTGCCAGCCCACCCCGTGTCCTAAGCGTGTTCGCTTTTGCTGTCGCAGGCCTTGCGGCCAGCCTCCGCTGGACCTTTCTGATCGATGTGCAGTGGGAGAGTGGAGGGTCTGATCGAGTCTGGTTTAGCCCGCTTGCAAGCCCAACAGACCATCTGCTTCCTTTCTTGTCTTCTCTTCCTGGACGCTCCTCGTTTCCCCTGCAATTGTACTCCCTGGGAGGGTTTAGACACCGGCGTGGAGGCGTTATTCGGATACCCTAACACTGATGCAAGAGGAGTAACTCTAAAGAAATTGTCTTGCTCTGTTTTAATACTAAGACTTATAGTTGCTTGACTTTGGTTGTTTTAGTTTATTCTGGGAGAATTGCCCAAATTGAAGCATGCATCCTGTGAAGAAACTGTTACTTTGCTGCTTTTTAAAATGTCATTCGCTGTGTTCAGATTGCGTGATTAGCACATTAAAATCCAGGCAACTTAAAAAAAAAAAGTCAATTACAACGCAACAGTTTTTATGGTCAGGTAAAAATAAAGTGGGTTTTTGAAATTCAGTCATGAAGACAAAACTTTAGACCAGTTGTTATTTTAAGTGGTATGTGGGAAATGTTTAAAAATCATTTTAGCTCTAGACAAGTTCTTGGGAAAACGTATGTATCAAATCAGGAAAGAGGGTTTTCATGAATGAAGACCAGAATTTCACGAGGGAGACGACAGTTCTAGACTTTAAGACAACTTTTAATTTTCCTTTCTTGCTCATCCACAATCCACAGCATTTTTATATTTAGAGAATTTAAAATTTATGAAAACAGTGACATTTACATATTATATTATTCTTTCGCTTAAAATACCAAGAATCATTTAATTTTAACATTGAATATAGCTTAATATTGAGATAATTGGGAGTAAAAAATTTACTACATTATTAATATCCTTTACCTATCAGGTTGTTGTTTATAGAAATAAGTACTTAAAAAAAGAAAGATGGCTTTCACACTCTTCCAGTAAAGACTCATTTTTGTCCCAAGGCCTGTGTTTTCTGTCCTCATTATCTTTTTGTAATTGTATATGTTAGCATCTACCAAATTATCCATGTAAATTATCTGACTATGACTCCATAATATCCAGGTTCTCTACTTTGCTAAGGTTAGAGAGAAAAAGTTGAGTGGATTATATTCACCTGGTCCTAGTAATGAATGCATTGTATTTAGAAAAGTCATGCTTTTATTTGCTTAGAGTTAATGTTTTCAGCATGATACCTTGCAGTTTACCTTGATAGGAGGTTCCATTTCCTGAGAAATTTTTGGAGTACTACCCTTTTTCTTTTGTTTTAACACTCTCTCGGGAACGAAGTCATATGTAATGATAAACAAGCCATCTTTGTGGAATTTGGAGAGTTTTTTCCCCTAGCCCAAGACTGGTTTCCATTTATTTCAGTTCTATTTATTAATTTGCTTGACATTTTCTTCAATAAACTCTTCTTACCATTCCTCATTTCATTTCATTAGCTTTTCTCTGTACACCTTTTAATTTGTATGCCCAATTAGTGTCTTCTGATACAGTATTGCAATTAACGTAATTAGCAGGGTTATGCAGAAATGGGAGATAACTCTGTTGTCAGATGCTGACATGACCTTTTTCAGTTGTGTCATTGTATGAGTCTGTGATGTTTTCTCAACCATTTTGGTATTATTACTTTCTGGTTTCTTCATTAATTGGATCAGCCTTCAAATGGTTTTTTAAGGTTGACCAGGTAAACATATTCACTGAAATGAGATTTGCATGTAGAGTTTTCCATATTATTTAATTAATGGTTTCTCCTCACTTCCTGTTAACTAGTTACAAGGAAAAAAATATAACAGATATTTTCAAAGATTAGTATTTGAAAATGTGTTATTAAGCTGATAGGCTGCATTTTGAGTTTAGGAGAGAAATTGATCAAAAATGAAATTTTGTAATTTGTGTAATTCTTCCCTCGGTATAGAAATGATTGGCCAGTAAGGGTTATGCATTGAATCTGTTCTGTTATCCAGTTGCCACATGTCACAAGTCTGAAATCAAGCTCTCTTGTCGTTAGTTCTAAGGTTGGACTGGATCATTTTAGCGCAACGTCAGCAAAGGGCAAATAAAACAGTTTCTGTTTGGTACAATCAATATTTGTTGAGGACCTCTTCTGTGCTAGGTGACCTGCCAGAGGCTGGTTCCTTCTAAATTCCAACCCCTTCCATCTTTTGAGGCCACGTTTATTCCAAGAGGATAGGACAGTGTCAAGGAAGAAAGTTTTATTTATTTTAACTAATTAATTCAATGGAAGTCATCTTTCAGAATTTGAATGTTTTCTTTTCAAATTATAGTTAAGAGTTAATGATGATTGTTGGGACCAGCAATCCTTTTAAAAACCACTCTGCCGTAGGAATTAAAACCTCAAATCAAACATATATAGTATTTTCTTAAGTGTATTCTTGTCCAGCAAGTGATCTCTAACTTCAGTCTTTAGTCATTCGACAGGTGCTTTATGAGCCCACCATGAAAGTGCAGTGCAGTGTGAGGGAAACAAGGTGCACCGGGGTCCTTGCTCACGATGCTTACAGTCTAATGTGGGAGGTAAAAGAGATACACTGGTTAAAGGATAATCAATGCACAAGAGTGTGGCCTAGCCCTAGAGCCATACAGAACAGGGTTTTCCAGTCCTTCCCCATCCCTTCCTTCTACACTGGACAAGTTACTGAATCTTTGTGCATTTCAGTTTCCTCATTGTAAAATAGAAATAAGCATAGCTGTCTCCTAGAATTATTGTGAAAATTAAAATGGGATAATGTACATGAAGTGCTTACTGCGGTGCCTGGCACACAGTAAGTGCTTAATAAATGTTAACTGATATTATTATTATTTGGATGATTGTTCAGCCAGTGAGTTCTGTGGGAGGAAGGGAGCAAGCACTTAGGGCTGGAGTCATTGGAGAAGGCTCTCTGGAGGAAGTGAGACTTGAGCTGGACTTTGGAGAGGCAGAGAAAATAGGAAGGGCATAGGAAAGTTGGGGGGAGGAAGAAGCATTTTAAAAGATGGAGGCGTGGAATCTTCATGATACATGTGAGAGAGTAAGCAGATGTGGCTTTTAGGACACTAGTTCTTGTCTGAATTATCAGTGTAGGTCCTTCTTTGTGGTAGGCATTTTGGAGAAAGAAAGTCTGGGTTTCTAGTTAGAAGCGATGTTTCCTTTCGAAGGCAATTAACAGGCTTTGGGTCTTATTAGGAGTTTGTTTGGGAAAAATAAGAGTTTGTTATGAGAATTTAACAGCATATATTAAGTGTAAACTTTGGAGCACTGTGCCTGGCTCATAAGTAACTGCTCGTTAAATTGCAGCAACTGCTGTGTCATTCATTTATTCTCTCAATAAATATTATCGAATGCTTATTGTATGCCCTCAGTGAGTTGGAAACCTGGGGTTCAGTGATAAGAAAGATGACACAATCTCAGCTCTTGTAGAGTTTACAATCTAGTGGAGGAGACAGATAATTAAACAATTACAAACGTGGGATAAGGGCTAAGAGAGCTAGTGAGCAGACTGATGGAGGGTGCCGCTAGCAGGTGTGGAAACGACTACACCCTAGGCAGGAAGTCTGGCAACGTTTCCCAGAGAAAGCAGTGTCTAAGTTAGGCATTCATGTCAATGTTTAGTTGAGATAGTGATTGCATGAATTTTCAAAGATTTAATCTCTGTATTGTAAAAAGTTAACTCAAATTAGAATTGCCCCTTGCTGATTCACACATCTTTTTTCTTACCCACAGCATAAATGTTTTTATGCAAATGATAAAGCAGGTAATTTCCATATTAGAATCAGTAATGAAAAAAGCAAGTTTACTGGGAAGTTTTTCATAAATAAGGAAATTTATTCATGTTTGAACAAGATTGTTACTAAACTAAGTTATTAGCAATTTAGAACTGTTTCACCATCTAATTAAATAAGTTTCTTATTTAAATCAAACTCCTGGGAGAAAGATATTTACAAGTAAGTAATACCATCCTGCTTTGAATTTGACTGTAGCAGCAAAGGTCCTGACACAAATCCTGTAAGACCTCTGATTTAGTGACTTTCCTTGGAAATAGAGTTAAATCCCATGGGTCAAATAATCTGGAGCAAGGATGCAGTAATTCTTTATATGCCCAGGGGATTCCCTGGGAAAAATTTAACAAATCACAACATTTATACTTAAGAAACTAGGTACATTTCTTGAAATTCCAAATTTCTTTTGGGTTTGTCCCAATTGTTTTTTTTTCCTTCTTCTTCTCCCCAAAGTCCCCCAGTACATAGTTGTACATTCCAGTTGTGAGTGCCTCTGGTTCTGCTATGTGAGACACCGCCCCAGCACAGCCCAATGAGCGGTGCCATGCTCACGCCCAGGATCTGAACCAGTGAAACCCCGGGCTGAGGAAGCAGAGTGCACAAACCCAACCGCTCGGCCCCGTCCGGCCCCCCAATTGTTAATACATTTAACTATATAAGGCTGGAGTCTGAAAAATCAGGTCCAAAACACAAGAGAAATTTTATGTTTTGAAATAGATTCTAAAAACAAGTTGCTGATTAAAACCGTTTTTTTTTTTAATTTAAAAATTTCAGGAAGATTATTTTCCCAACTTAACACCTTCATTCTTATTTTTCTTTCTGATTTTTTCCTCGGTTTCCTACAAGTAATTTCTCTCCCCATGTTCTCCTTGAAGCATAGTAATCCCAAAGGTTTTAACTCCTTTGTTAAAGGTCTTAAAGTCTTTTAAAACATTTCATAGCGTTCTATTTGAAAATGAGATGAATGCTTATATTGTCTTAATCCAATATTATTCAGTGGTGCAAATAGGAAGTGTAGCTGGGCTGGCATTAAGAGGTTGATGGTTTCTGAACATTTTTCTGGTCCATTTTTTTCTAACAACATTTCATCTTCTGGATTGAAACACTTAGTATGTCTGTGACCAGCATTTACAATTTGCCCAATAGTTTGGAAATTGTTTTGGCATGGTGTCGAACTTTGAGTTGTCTGCTGGGGACACCAAGAAATCACAGTGGAACAAGCAGCAGTACCGGATAACATGACCTCTTAGGTCATCTGTTTAGATGAAGTACGTGAAAATGGAAGATTACTCTGCCATATTTTCGGTTCCCAGAATAGAAACCTGTTTGTTCTTGAGTAAGCTGGGTCAACTCTGCACTTTCTGACCAAAATTTATTGCCCATATGAGGACTGGGGGAGTGTTCTCTCTCACTCTTTTTAAGGAAAAGAAAACGTTCTAGAAGGTGCATCCAAGTCTTTCTCTATCCATTTCACACACATTTGAAATACTTGTAGGTTTGCTATGAGATGGTAGAAGGGATGTAATTTTGGTCTTAAAGCTTCTGAAGTAATTTCAAAGCTAAAAGGTAAAACATTTTTGACTTTGTGGAATTTAAAGTGGTAGTGTCTTGTTCATGTGGTTATTTTGCTGAAAAATGCATTGCCTAGTCCAGGCTTAAAAAGGAAAAGATTTACATGTGTATGTCACTGAAAGTAGGGAAAATTTTCATCTGGTGACGGGGTTGACTTTGGTATATCTTTTAGTAGTGGTGATGTGTAACTAATTACACAGCAGTTTTTTACTGTTTTGCATTTCAAAGTCCTCGGTACAAAGATCCCTGGTTATCGATAATTTCATTTCACTGATATTTTAGTAATAGAATATATATCTTTTTTCATTTAACACTGTTACTTTTGAAGCCATATATAGTTCCTAGGTTCAGTGGAGGAAAAAACCTCCTAATACTGTAGTTTAGTAATAATGTTGATAAATGTGTTTTTCCTCTTTCTTAATAAGTCATTTTTACTTTCTTGGATTTGACTCATTTTGTTTCTCTTTGATATCTGACATATAGAATCAAATTCAAGCTCACCCTTATTTTTGTGCTGCTTTTGCATCATTATTAGACAAATACAGAGTTAGACTTTACGGGAAATGTTTTAATACCATTTTCATAATTGTTGTGGTCTTTTTGTCTGTGTAGCTCGCACCTTCTCTTCCTTTACAAGAAGATTTTGTTTATCACTGGAAGGCAATTACCCATTATTACATAGAGACTTCAGGTAAGAAACAATGCTAATATTAATTAAACAGAAAATTTGTGAACTACTAAAATATTTCAAATTAATTTTCAAAGTTATTTTATATTTAAATTTATAAACAATTTATTTTACTTTTAATTGCTCTTTTAGATTCATTCAAAAATATATCTGTTGAGGGGCTGGACCAGTGGCATAGCAGTTAAGTTGACACACTCTGCTTCAGCGGCCTGGGGTTTGCAGGTTTGGATCCCAGGCTCGGACCTAGCATCACTCATCAAGCCACGCTGTGGAGGCATCCCACATAAAGTGGAGGGAGATTAGCATGGGTGTTAGCTCAGGGACAATCTTCCTCAAGCAAAAAGAGGAAGATTGGCAACAGATGTTAGCTCAGGGCCAGTCTTCCTCGGGGAAAAAAAAAAATCTGTTGAGTACCTACGATGTGTAGGTGTTTTTCTAGGCACTGGGAGATAGAACAATCAAACAGACAAAATCCCGGTCCTAAACAGAGCTTAGGTATTGATTGGGGGAAGCAAACAATAAATAGACAGCTCCATATAGTGTGTCAGATGGTAAGCGTTAAGAAGAAAATGAAGCAGGCTAACGGGGTTAGAAGTGTGTGCCCTGGGAGTTGGGGGGCACTTGGCTATTTCAGTTTAGAGAAAGCCTCATTGTGTGGGGTGACTTCTGAGCTGAAATCTGAAGGAGGGAAGAAGCAAGCCCGAGGGGTATCTGGGAGAAAAGTCCCAGGGAGAGGACCAATTGTACACACCCTGAGGATGGAGCATGCAGCATGCTTGGCATTGTCTAGGAACTGCAGGGGAGCCAGTGTGGCTGGAGCAAAGTGAAGGAGGAGAAAGGTGGGAGGAGGCATCAGACAGGTGGGGCGGGGGCTGGGGTGGTGGGGGAGATTCACACAGGACCTTGTGAGCCGTTGTAAGGGCTTTGGCCTTTGGGTAAACTAAAGTGGGAAGCCATTAGAGGGTTTGGAGCTGAGGCATAACAATCTGTTTTAAAGAGACCACTTTGGCTTCTGTGAAAAAATTAGATTGAAGGTATGCAGAGGTGAAGGTGCTAGAGCAGTTAGGGGACTATTGCAATGATCTGAGAGAAGGTGGTGGTTTAGACCAGGGTGGAGGTGGTAAGAAGGGATTGTATCCTGGGTATATTTTGAAGGAAAGTTTGTTGATGGATTGGATATTGGATAGGAAAGAATAAGAGGCAAGGATAACTCCAAAGTTTTGGGCTTAGACAGTTGGAAAACTGGAAGGGCCTCTTGCTGAGAATGGGGAGACTGCAGGAGGAGCAGGTTTGTAGAGCAGTTTGGACATGTTAAGTTTGAGATGTCCATTAAATATCCAATTGGATACGTCAAGTAGACAGCTGGAAATAGGAATCTGGAATTCAGGGTAGAGGTCTAAACTAGACGTGTGAAATTGAGAGTCATCAGCAGGTAAGTAGGATTTAAAGCCACGAGACTGGATGAAATTATCTAGGAAGTCAGGATAGATGGAAAAGAGGAGGTGTTCAGGAACTGAGCCCTTGGGCGCAAGGCTTAGAGGTTGGGAAGAGGAGAAACATAGCAAAGGAAACTGCTTTTGCCAGTGAGGTGGAAGACAGCCAAGAGAGATGGTGTGCTAGAAGCTAGAAGAGGAGAGAGGGATTAATTGTGTCAAATGATGCTGATGTCAAGTTAATGAAGACTAAGAATGGGTCATTGGATTTAGCCACAAGGAGCTCATTAGCAGTCTTGATAAGAACTGTTTTAGTGGCAAGGAAGAGAGAGAAGACCTGATTGGAGTAAGTTTAAAAGGAAATGGACAGAGAACATGTATAGAATATGTGTATATACTGCTCCTGTGAGGAGTGTTAGTGTAGAGGGGAGCTGAGAAATGGAGCAACAGCCAGAGGGAGATGTGGTGTTGAGAGGATTTTTAAATGTTTTTTAGAGTTGGAAGATACTGCAATTTATAATTTGATGGAAATGATCATCAAATACGTAGCATACCAGGATTGTGTTGTACAAACTATAGAAGTACTAAGTAAGTGACAATAGAGACATAAGTAAGAATTGGCATTCCCTCATATGTTTTGTATTGAAACATTCTATAAAACTTCCCTTTTTTGTGTGTGGGTGTGAGGAAGATTGGCCCTGAGCTAACATCTGTTGCCAATCTTCCTCTTTTTTCCTGAGGAAGATTGTCACTGAGCTAACATCTGTGCCAGTCTTCCTCTATTTTATGTGGGACGCTACCACAGCATGGCTTGACGAGTGATACTGGGTCCGTGCCCAGGATCCAAACCCATGAACCCCAGGCTGCCGAAGCAGAGCACTTGAACTTAACCACTATACCACCGGGCCAGCCCTAAAACTTTACATTTTATTTAGAGTAATTTAACCCTTGTTCAATAAAGATAGGTTGATAAAACCATGTCATTTTTGAGTCTTAAATGTGATATGTAAAAAGTATCAATGAATGTTTATTTTCAAATATCAATGATATTTTATAAGAATTCTCCTGAGAAGCAGCCTTTACTTTGGGAGTAGCTATCTGTTAATGAGAGGAGCTGTTGGAAAGTTTTAATAGAGGGTTTTTCTTTGGGTTCCTCATGTTTTCAAGGATGGAGATGAATTAGGGGCGTTGAGTGTCTGGCTTCCCAGCATTACAAAGCAACACAGTCGCGATCAGAAACAGAACCTGTCCTTCCACACACCCTACGTTGTTCAGCTTAATGTTCAAGCCAATCTGTTTCTATAGAAAGAGACTTAAAATTCAGATCTTCTGAACTGGCTAATTGAAAAAATTATTTTAATTATAACTGCATACTTAATTCTGATGTGACATGTATTTTTTCTGATCATGTTCCTATTTCCTGTATAAATAGCTCTTATTTCTGAAATATTATGCATGAATATTAGCTTATAGAATATCTTTCAGAATATTGATTGTTTTTGAATAAGAATATGACAAAAAGCTTCATCTAAATTTTAGCAAAGATAATTATACTTATGTGTGTGATCCTCGCTTAACTGTATAGTTCATATTTTTCTCAATTTGAGTAGGAATAGGGAAATAGAGTATTTTAGGTGCAAATGTGCAGTTTAAAAAGGTTTGAATATTTGTTTGATGAATGTTTTTTATTGTTTAGATGATAAGGCCCCAGTGACAGATACAAACATTCCATCTCATCTGGATCAGATGTTAGATATATTGGTACAAGAAGAAAATGAACGAGAATCTGGAGAGACGGGGCCATGTATGGAATATTTGCTTCATCACAAGATCTTGGAAACGTTATATACCTTAGGGAAAGCTGACGTAAGTTCCTAATCCACATCATGTTCGTGGGCATGTAATACGTGCATTCATGTCTGAGAGATAAAGAAGATCCCAAGTACTAAATTTAATTATAGAGGTACATATTAAGCATGGCAGGATTCAAGTCAGTATTGTGAAAAAAAAGAAAATTGTGTGGCCTATACGAATATGACTTTCTAGAGAGATAGCAAAACTCCCAGATGCTCTAGATGGCAACTGATACTCAGGCTGCTTAGAATGACAGTGTAAACATTTATGAAAATAAGCTCAAGGATGTGCACTCAGAATCAAAGGAAAGGAGAAGGACCCCATGCAAATTGGGTTACAAAAATAGGAATTGTTTTTCATAATCCTGAAAGAGAATGTTACTAGTTGTTCTGACGTTAACTCTGCTGATGAGTGGAGCCGATTCAAGTTTTAAGGCCTAATGAATCTTGAGAAAACTTTGCAAAGCTGATATAACGATATAAGTAATATTCTGTACCACAAAACTTTCAAATTACTTATCAAGACAAGTTTCAAATCATGTGATGGTGGGAGGGCAGGGGAGGAACTTTGGGTTCAGGTGCAGAGGCCTGGCTTTGTCGCTAATCTTCTGTGACTTCCAGCAAGTCTTCTTGGTTAATCTTTTTCCTCTTTAAAAATGATGAGGTGATTGCTAAGGGCCTCCCCAACTCTAAAAACCTATGGTCTGTTCTGTGAATTTCTCTAATGTATGTGAAAATCATGCTAAAAAAACCTCAAACTAATAGACATGTTTAAACACCAAATAGAATTATGAATAGTAGTATTAGAGACAGTTTCCTTTTAACTAAGTCTATAACACTCCAACTCATTTTTAAGTTAAGTTCGTTCAGTGTATATTTTCTAGGCAACACGTCTGTTCCTTAATGTCTTGCAATTAGTTTCCCTCTTCCCTTTTTCTTTTTTTTTTGGTGAGGATGATTGTCCCTGAGCTAACATGTGTGCCAGGCTTCCTCTTTTTGTATGTGGGATGCCACCACACCATGACTTGATGAGTGGTGTGTAGGTCTGTGCCCAGGATCCAAACCTGCGAATCCTGGGCTGCTGAAGCAGAGTGCGCAAGCTTAACCACTACACCAGTGGGCCGACCCTCCTCCTCCCTTCTTTTTCCTGTCCTTTGAAGAGAGGGATTGTGCAACAATAAATTGAATAAATATTAATTGATTTTTGAGCAAATGTTAGTAGTTGTATTACTAGTAAATTTATTTTAACGTTGGTGATTGTAAATATTGTTTTATATGAATAATTCAAGGTATTTGCTCTCTTAAAAAATATTATTGTGCTTAAGATTATAGTTTATACTATTTCCAGATAATGTATCTATGATGATCCTTTGGAAATACTTATTTTGTGACTGTATTTTAAATGTGAAGCAGTATAAGCAGGTTAATTATAGAACATAGAACTTTGTTAATTCATACTCTCTTAATCCACAGCATGAGTAATCATTGGGTTTACCTACTTTTCAGCAAATATTTAAAACAACTGGCCTGTTATAAAAACTTCTTTATGACATATTCATTGCCTATAGTAATCATAATGTAGGTAATTTTACAACTAATTTAAAACAGCATTGTTAGAATAAATCATAGCAGTTTATACATAGGATTCTTTTGTTTACATATATATGTTAGAAGGCTTTATTTACTGCTGCATACATGTGCTGGAAAGTTACTGATTACCTGTCATTAGTGTAAGTAACAAGATTCTGCCTTTGCTTTGGCCAGGAAGTGAACTGTAATAGTTTCATGTTACCCTCGCATTTAGAATATAAACAGGTTGGTTGATGTTGCCTGAACTAAACTCTCATCTCCACAGCATATTATCACCATGCTGTCTGTAATTACATCAGCCTATGGTCCCATACGCTGTATTACAGTCCCCGGTGTAATTTTATTTCTAGAATACCAGTCATTAATATTTGATTGAGAATTTTATTCTGACAAAATCATTAACTGGCTAAGTGCATTGATTTTTGAGGGGGGAATACATTCACGTATATTGTCTCTCCTGTTTTTCAAGCTTATGAGTAAGTGTGTTCGCATTGTGTGTTCTCTTCTTGTTTGCTTTCCCGTTTTCCTCTGCCCAGTGTCCTCCTGGAATGAAACAGCAGGTGTTGGTATTCTATACCAAACTTCTGGGAAGAATCCGGCAGCCGCTACTTCCACATATTAATGTGCACAGGCCAGTGCAGGTATTTTGTTCCCCTTACATAAAACTGTTTGGTTTGATTTCTTTTAGATAGAAATAATTTTATATGATTTTTCTAAAAGTAAAAATAATAAAGGAAGTTATTCTAAAAATAACATGCAAATTGGCTTTCTTTATGCGTGATGTATTAAACGCTATTTCATGTCTTTATATTTATCTTTTAAAATTTTATACATTAATTTTTTTCTTTGGCTTATCTCTGTGACATCTCAAGGAGAGTTTACTATATACCTCATTAATTTTTTTAGGGTAATGTATTCAAAAAACTTATTGCTAGTAAATTTTTGTGCGTGTGTGAGGAAGATTAGTCCTGAGCTAACATCTGTTGCTAACCTTCCTCTTTTTTGGCTTGAGGAAGATTAGTCCTGAGCTAACATCTGTGCCAGGCTTCCTCTATTTTGTATGTGGGTCACTGTCTCAGCGCCACTGATGAGTGGCGTAGCTCCACACCTGGGATCTGAACCCATGAACCTTGGCTACCTAAGCAGTGCGTGCTGAACTTAACCCCTGTGCCTCAGGCCTGGCCCCCTAGTAAATTTATTTTGCTGTAGGTGTTTATTTATTCCCTCCAAAAAATGCAAACTATTTGCATTATTTGAAAATTTTAAATATCCTTAAGGTAAATGGATGGGTATTTACATACTTGTAAAAAGTAACCTAAGTTTAAAAATTTGTCTTAAATTTTTTGACAGAAGTTAATTCGACTGTGTGGTGAAGTCCTTGCAACACCAACAGAAAATGAGGAAATTCAGTTTCTCTGTATCGTGTGTGCAAAGCTGAAGCAAGATCCCTACTTGGTTAATTTTTTTCTGGAGGTATGGTACACTTTTTGTCAACTTTTAAATTATGCTTGTATTGAAATTATTATGGAATTGAATTCTAGTATTATGGATAATATTAGAAGGAATTACATTTTGTGGATATCAGCTTGTTTTACTTCCTAGAATTATTTTCATTAAGATGACTGTTTTAGTTTAACTTGAAATTTGAGAAAAATGATTTTCAAAGAATCTAGTTGAGCCAGGCTTATGGGAACAGTGCAGGACTGGACAGACACCCAGCCACGGCTGGGAAGGCGCACAGCGTGCAGGGGGTGTCAGGGACGGAGGAGTCACGGGGCTGCGGGAGCCCCCGTGATGTCAGGGAAGCGCGCCCTAGCTCGGGCCCTGGGTGATCAGCTGGGTCAGGACGGTGTGTGCCGATTTGGGCAAGATGTGAAAAGTCAGGAGTCACCTCTCCAGCCTGGGATAGCTGTTGGGATTGTTCTGCTATTTTGTACTGGCCCTAGTCACCAAATCATATAGTTTACTTAAATCAGTCAATATTTTGGATTTTACTTCCAGTTTTAAATTAGAAAATAATTTTTGTGTCCTTCCTGCTTTCCTTCACTTCTTTTTTTTTTCAGCAGTGAAGTCATTCAGGAATATATTTGGAAAAATAATTATGTTGTTTTTTTTATTTTAGTTTTTAAAAACATCTTCTTTTTTTCTTTTTAGATTGAGGTATAAGTTACATACAGTACAATTCACTCTGTTTGGTCTGTAGTTCTGTGAGTTTGACAAACATGTACAGTCGTATAACCACTACCACATTTAAAATACACAGCAGTTGCATGGCCCTTTGTGGTTGTCCTCTCGCCACCCTCAGCCCCTAGCAATCACTGATCTGTTTCTGTCCCAAGTTTTCTCTTTTCCAGAAAGTCGTATAAGTCTAATCAGCCTTTTAAGTCTGGCTTTGATGACTTAGCCTAATGCATGTGAGGCTCACCCCTGAGCTTGGTTCTTTATGTTGTCAAGCAGTGTTCTGTTGTGTGGACGGACCGCCGTTGTTGATCCGCTCGCCAGGGGACGGACTTGGGAGCTGCTTCCAGTTTTTGGCAATTATGAATTCAGCACAGATTTTTGTGTGAATTTAGGTTTTCATTTCGTTTGGGTAAATACCTAAGAGTGGGATTGCTGTGTCACGTGGTAAGTGTGTATTTGTTTTCATGAGAAACTGCCACACTGTTTTCCCACGTGGGTTTATCATTTTGTGCCCATCAGCCATGTGTGAGAGTTCCCACTGTTCCATGTCCTTGTCAGAGTGGGTGTGGTCACATTTCTTTTGTTTTCCTTTTAAAAATTTTAGCCATTCTAATAGGTGGGTTTGTTTTCTATTTCACTTTACCGAATAAGTAATTTAGGATCCTATTCTGCATTCTTACTAAAGGCAGGTAAGGAACCAAGCTGCAAAATTGTATGAATTTGAGTTTCTTGGGAGTGTTAGGATGATGAATGCCTTTTTGTGACGTTGGGCGTATTTTGAAAGTGTGCTTCAAAGTGACTGGAACAGCCTTATGATTTCAGATTTTTTTTTTCTGTGGAAGATTCGCTCTGAGCTAACATCTGTTGCCGACCTTCCTCTCTTTTTTTTCCTTTTCTTTTCTCCTCAGGGCCCCAGTACATAGCTATATATTCTAGTTGTAGGTCCTTCTAGTTCTGCTACGTGAGCTGCTGCCACAGCATGGCTACCGGCAGACAGGTGGGTGGTTCCACACCCGGGAACCAAACCCAGGCTGCCAAAGCAGAGCGCGCCGCTACACCAAAGGGCTGGCCCCAACGGTCCTTTTTGGTTTTTGTTTGTTTGTTTTAAACATTGGCACCTGAGCTAACATCTCTTGCCAGTCTTCTTTTTCTTCTTCTTCTCCCCAAAGCCCTCCAGTACATAGTTGTATATTCTAGTTGTGAGTGCCTCTGGTTGTGCCATGTGGGACGCCCCCTCAGCATAGCCTGATGAGTGGTGCCATGTCTGTGCCCAGGATCCAAACCGGCGAAACTCTGGGCCACTGAAGCAGAGCACGTGAACTTAACCACTTGGCCACGGGTCCGGCCGGAGTTTTTGATGTAACTATGTCACATATCTCAGTTTGGCTAAGTATGAGATTTTTCTCCTCAAAGTTCATTTTTACTAAGGTTTTCTTAGGTAACTTAGTTACTTTAGATGCATGGATTTTTTTCAAAGCTTAAGGTTTAAGGAATTTTTCCCAGAATCTCTGACACTTGTTTCAGAAGTACACAGCCATAGATCAGAAGCAGAGAAAATTTGCAGACTTAAATATGTTGATGGTGAGATGCACTTTATTTATCTGTCTTCTGAGAAACATTTACATTTAGACCTCAATACAAAGAACATCCTTCAGATTTGGTGTCGTATCTGCTATAAGGCAGCATTTTTATAGCATAGACTTCTCCACAGCCTGAGGTGGTAGGTGTTTTCATTTTCTGAACTGATAGGACAATTCATATGGCTTTAATATCAGTTATTACAGTCTCCCTGGCATTAGAGTTGCTTATGTGCATTTTATTTTCTCCTGCTGCTCAATAAACTCCTTGAGGACAAAGACTGTGTATCATTAATCTTTGGGTCCCCACAGCTTCTCTAGTATCTAACACAATGCATAATAACTGCTTAATTAACACATTGAATAAATGAATCTTTAGAGAAACGCAGCTTTATTACTTGTAGGTAGAGACAGTAACAAAATTACTTTGCAGTTCTCAGGCAGATGTCACTTGAAATCTGATCTCTGTTCATTTGTATCAGCCAATATATGTGTCTACTGTGGGTTAAGTGTATGTGGTAGATGTGTTAGAAAACATTGTTTGCCCTAAAGGAATTTCTGGTCTGGTGGTGAGGGGAAGACGAACCTTCAGATACTGTAATCCAAAGTCCAGTAAGGTGAGCATCATAAGAAAGACACAAAGTTAATGCGCTTAAGTGTTCGTGGGATAAAGAGATTATATCTGCTCTAGGTCATCAGGAAAGACTTCGTGGAAGAGATTGTCTTTGAAATGGGCCTCGCTAGGTGTTTAGATAAGGATGGGTGCATATAAGTAAAGGAATGAAGGTGTAAAAGTTTGCAGTGTGTTCAGGAAACTATGTAATTAGGATGTGTGGTAAGCAAGGGCCTGGACATATAGACTAGGAATTGGCAAAGGCTTTGAATGGCAAGAAGAGGAATCTGTGCTGACTTGTAGTTGTTGGGGAGCCATTGAAGATTTTTGAGCAGGGATATTACATGATGGTATCTCTGCTTTAAGAAGTTAAATTGGTGGCAGTATCTTGTACGGTGAATTCCTTTCAGAGGAGAGAGAAAAGCAGGGACACTAACTAGGAAGCTGATGGGGTAACCCAGACAGGAAGTGAAAAGGACTAGGCCTAAGTTGGAATTAGGCCAATATATTCAGGAGACTCTGGAGGTGGACTGCACAGTCCTGTGCAGGATGCAGGAGAAAGGGTGATGAATCCTTGAATTCCTGAACCAACAAGACTGCCGCTAACAGAAAGAAGGAAGCCCGAGGGAGCTTATTTTTGGGGAAGATGGTAATTTTGCTTCTGGATGCTTTGAGTCATCATATCCTGATGGAGATAATTAGCAGGTATTTGGTATTGCAAATGTGCAATTTGGGAGAGGAGTCTGGGTTTAAGAGACTCGAGGGTTATGTCTGTAAATGTGCTGTGGGTACCAATGATGACCCTAAAGAAGAAAGGAAACAGTTTCAATAAGAACAAAAGTGCAAGATGAAGGCAGCAGTTCCTGATCATCTCGGGAGCGTTTTAAAAAATGCAGATTCCTTGGCTCCACTTCCAGATATTCTCATTCAGAGGGTCTGGGTGGGACCCAGGAATCTGCATTTTTATCAAGCTGCACAGAAGACCATGGGTGCCGACAGTCTTGAGTCACATTTTGAGAAACACTGATTTAAGGAGTGAGTGCTGTTCTAAGGTTGCTCTTCCTTTTCCCGTTCTTATCTGAGATCCCACTCCCAGTAATGGTTGTTAGTATTTCAGATGGAATAAAATATTTTACATTCATGAAGACTATGATATGTAATTGATTTTATAGGAAATTGAGAAGTTGTTTAGAGTATTCATTTAGGTCCGTAGAGTTGTTTTAATATATGTGCTATGAGTTCAATTTCTCGAGAAGATTGGTCTAAACTATACTTTTAACAGTAAGGAAAGTGATCTATAATTACTATAACTTTGGAAGTGGAACCTTGAATTCGTTCAGCATTTAATGCACTTGTGTATGATGGGCAAAGCACTGTAATAGGCCCTTCCAAGGAGCTGGTTTATAATGAATTGTAACTTGTTTGTGTGATTTGATTTTTGCTCATATGTTCAAATGGAAAGCAAGATACTTTTGCATTGAAACCAATAATTTGCTTCAGTTAAGATTCTCTTTGTGTTTGGCTGTGTGTATGGTAGGGGCAGGGGCCAACATTTCAAGCAAATTTTACTTTTATCCTCAAAAACAGTAATAAAAATGTCCTCAGAGGGGCCAGCCCCACGGCCGAGTGGTTAAATTCATGCACTTCACTTTGGTGGCCCAGGGTGTCTGCGGCCCAGGGTTTCGCCAGTTCGAATCCTGGGTGTGGACATGGCACTGCTCGTTAACCCATGCTGAGGCGGCATCCCACATGCCACAACTAGAAGAACCCACAACTGAAAATACACAACTTTGTACCTGGGGACTTTGAGGAGAAAAAGGAAAAAAAAAATCTTAAAAAAAAAATGTCCTCAGGGTATTGAGTCCTTTTTATAGAGCAGAAGTACAAGGAAAAAACTTAAAAAAATCATCTTAGAAAACTGATCTTAGAAGGATCAACATTGAGGCTATACATTTTTAGTTTCCCAGTGATGAGAAAACAATTAACTGCAATTGAAACTTCCTGAAGCTTTTTCCCCACTAATATCAGTTGTTTTTCCGTAGTAGTTAAATATCACTAATATTGTGCATTGCTTATGGTCAGTGTAAAACATTTTGTAGATAGTGTGAAGAGTGTCACAAATGCCTATGCAATTTTTAAAAATATCTAGGGGCTGGGCATGTGGCATACTGGTTAAGTCCAGTGTGCTCTGCTTTGGCAGCCCAGGTTTATGGGTTTGGATCCCGGTCACGGACCTATACCACTTGTCAAGCCACGCTGTGGCAGTGATCCACATACTAAATAGAGGAAGATTGGCACATATGTTAGCTCAGGGCTAATCTTCCTCAAGCAAAAAAAGAGGAAGATTGTCAATAGATGTTAGCTCAGAGTGAATCTTCCTCACCAAAAAAAAAAAAAGATCTAAAACACAGTTTGTTAAAGTCTGAGTGTTTTCCTTTGTCATAACACTTTTATCTCTTGCTACATCAGCTAGACATTGAATGTTAATTATAGAAAGACCCATTAAAATATGACTTCTATTTTAAAAGGCTTTTGATGTGAATCTTACAAAACATGTCTTCCTTTTCAGAATAAGTTGAAATCATTGGCTTCCAAAGGAGCACCAAATGTAATTTCAGAAGACACGTTGAAAGGTCAAGATTCCTTGTCCACAGATACAGGACAGTCCTGTCAGCCAGAGGAACTGTCAGGTGCTGCTGGGATGGAGCAGACAGAGTTAGCAGATGATGATCTGTCCTCCAGCTTGGATAATCTCACTGTCACTTCACTGCCAGAGGCCGCAGTCGTTCGTCCAAACCAGGATTACAACCTAGTGAATTCTTTGTTAAATCTTACTAGAAGTCCTGTGAGTCATCTTTACTTTTTTCCACTAACATGATCACAGTTATATGCGTTTAGAATAGAAAAAAGAAATCTATTTTTATTTTAGTGTATAACATTAAATCCTCTAAAGTTAAAATTTTCCACACAAGCTGACGTGTATCTAATTCCAGAATTGAAGGAGTGTGTGCTTTTTCCCCCTCAGGATGGCCGGATAGCTGTGAAAGCCTGCGAGGGCTTGATGTTATTAGTAAGCTTGCCGGAGCCTGCGGCTGCCAAGTGCCTCACACAGAGCACTTGCTTGTGCGAACTGCTGACGGACAGACTTGCCTCCCTGTACAAGGCCCTACCTCAGTCCGTGGATCCCTTAGACATTGAGACCGTGGAAGCTGTTAACTGGGGGTAAGAACCCTCATTTGTGTTTTCCCATAGAAGTGACTTCTTAATACCTGTACTTTTTCATCTGTTTCTATTTTGCAATGATAGAAATCTTTAGTTTTGAAGTCATTATATGGGATTACTTTTCAGGGCTTGTTTTAAGTTTATCAATCAGGAATGAATTGCAATGATCCAGCTGTTACGTAGTTAAGCTACTTTTCCTTTGTCTAATATAGTGATCAACTAAGACATTAATTACATTAAAACCAATAACTTTATCTAATTTTTTTTTAAAACAACAAAAGCCCTGTAAGAAGGAATCTCCTTTTTTATAAATATGTTCTGCAGCCCCTAGGGCAGTCTCATGTTTCATGGCCTGCTTGTATGGAATCTCTCCTCCTACCTCATTCTTTTACCCCTCCTACCCATCTTTTAGGGCTTCCCGCTTAATTCTTGTAGGAAAATATGATTATTGCAGAACTTTTATAAATTATTAAAGAGAAAAAAGCAGCATAAATAAGATTATCCGTAATCCCACCACCTCTAAGCAGTTTAATATTTTGACATAATAACCTGGTGTTATTTTTGGATATTTTTAACCCTCCTTTGCTTGTTACTTGTTTCTTTCCATCCTATATTCTGTCCACATCTGTAGGGCAGACCCACTTGTTAACTTTACTACTATGTTGTATTTGAAGGCAGGAAGAGAATCAGGCCAGTCATTTCTTTTTGCAGTTTCTCCTTTACTTTCCTTTTCTTCCATCCCAGCAGCCGAGAACCTCTGAGTTTTCATTCCTGTTACTTGGACAAATTTCTGGCGGAAGTATGAGGAGCTGTCTAAATGGTTTTTCTCCAGCAGCTCCATTCTGCTTTAGTCTCTCTCTTCCCATTTAATGAGCCAAAAGTATTTACAACTTTTATTTAAGAGGTTTTTTCTTATCTTGGCTTTCTTGTATAAAACTCTCTTCCGATTGTCATCCAGCATTGCCTGTGTAAATACATCACACTGTGTGAGTTCCTTCACAGGCCTTCATTTTTCCATATGTGCTGAATTCTGCTGTTGCTTTTGGATGACTTTGGACTGAACATTTCTTCCGTGTCCTACAGCTTGGACTCATATAGTCATAAAGAAGATGCTTCAGCATTTCCAGGAAAACGAGCCTTAATTTCATTTCTTTCCTGGTTTGATTATTGTGATCAGCTCATAAAGGAAGCACAAAAGGTTTGAATATTTTTGTTGTTTATTGGTAATTAGAAAATGTAAATTCCGTCAAGTGAAATTCGAATCCTTAGTTTATATCCCCAAATATATCTTAATTGTCTTAAGATAGCAGTTAGTAAAATAAATAAAACCAAATAAACAAAGAAACTTGTATACATATGCTTGTTTGTGTTTATGTGTGTATTACAACTTTGGAATAAATCACAGTTGAAGTTCTGCCCTTAGATTTCGTTAAGTGTTATAGTAGAAAGCTACACAAGGTAGCATTGGCCTCCCTCCATTTCTTCTCTTTGGGGAGATGTTAATACTATAAGGTGATTGAGATAATATTTTTGTCCTGTTTGTCTTGTTCTTGGAAATTTAGATAAAATGTAAAAGACCCAATAACTAAGATCTAATCTAGGTTTGTACGCCATCAACAAGATGGTCAATAGGCAAGTTTGCTTTTCCACATTAATTCAGATGGAGAGTACAAACTGATTTATTGATGTTAGAAATTAACTTCTCTTTTCCATTTAAAAAAATAATGATGCTCCTATGATATTCTAGACTGCTGCTGTTGCTCTTGCCAAAGCTGTTCACGAAAGATTTTTTATTGGTGTTATGGAACCTCAGTTAATGCAAACGTGAGTAGCCTCTTTCCTTAAAAAACAAACAAAAACCCCCCACACAGATTGCTGTGTTCTTGTTATTTTTGCCCACTAATTGCGTGTGTGTTACGCTCAGTTCTGAGTTAGGGATCCTGACGTCGACTGCTCTGCTTCATCGCGTGGTTCGGCAAGTCACCTCTGATGTTTTGCTTCAAGAAATGGTGTTTTTCATCCTTGGAGAACAGAGGGAACCAGAAACTCTGGCAGAAATTAGCAGACACCCTTTAAGGCACAGGTTAATTGAACATTGTGATCACATATCTGATGAGGTAAGCTATGTAATGATTTGGAATTGGAGTTAGAGTCTTTGAAATACTGATTTTAATTTACTTGTGATGTTTTGAAAACAGCCTCTTTTTTTTTTTTCATGTGGCTTTAAAAATTTAAAGCATGACTTACAGGATGGAAAAAGAATAATTTCTTTGAAGTTATTTTTCACTTGGCCTGTATCATTTTTGGTTTCAGATAAGCATAATGACATTAAGGATGTTTGAACATCTTTTACAAAAACCCAACGAGCACATTCTTTACAACTTGGTCCTAAGAAATCTTGAAGAAAGAAATTATACAGAATATAAACCTGTGTGCCCAGAAGATAAAGATGTGGTGGAGAATGGACTCATAGCAGGAGCAGTGTAAGTTTCCATCCAGCTCTGTGAGTTTAGCATTTCATATAGAATCCAATTTTCCATCTCCTCTTCTTTCTTTCCCTAATTCATTAAAAAATATCTGTAATAGTTTTGAAGTTTTTTAAAAATAAAATTTAGTTGCCTTGTTATCACCATCCCTTTAAATTACAAGTGATGGTATCTATTCATTAAACCTAAAATATATTAGAGTTTGTTGTTAGTAAAAAGTGTTAATTTCTCTATAAAATATAAAAGCATTATTCTTTAATTCTTTTATTAGAAGAATTATGTAATGTTTTCTAAGAACATAGAGAATCTTTTGGTTTAGAAAATATATTAAAGTATTGTTTTTTTATACATCGTTAAATTAAACTTAGAGATCTGGAAGAAGATCCATTATTTACTGACATTTCACCAGATAACACTTTGTCAAACCAAGAGTGGCTTGGTTCCTCGCCTCCTGCTACTCCAGACCACCCCAAAAATGATGGGAAAACGGAAGTCCATAAAATTGTAAATACGTAAGTGGCTGTATAAATTTGACTTACATCTTTTTTACTTGTTTTTATAACGTATGATAGCTCTGCTTTTAGATTTTTACAGCAATATGTTATGAACCCAGTCTTCCTTTTTTTAAAGATTATGTCGGCTTTTTGTCATGTTTATGTAGCAAGTGACAGCCTAGGGGCAACAATCCAGCGGAAGAGAAAGGCTTTACTTAATATAGAAATAAACGAGTAATAGTGGTTAAATAAATCTTCAAAGTTCCCTACTTTTTAAAAATACAAATAATTTAAAGTAATTCCCAATTGTAACAATGTTGAGAATTTCCAGTTTGACAGATTGCACTCGTTAGGCATGCAGTCACGTGTGCAAAGCATGGGCTACTACTTTTTGTTAATTTGTGTTTTTATGTTTTTTTAAAAAGGGCCCTTTCTGTGGCTGTTTTCTTCATTTTCTTCCTTTGTAATGCTGTCACTGATGTGCCTGGTTCTGGCAGGCGACTTTGGAGAAAATTGCATGTGGCTCAGATACAAAATCTTAAGTTCAATTACTTAAAAGCCAGTTTCCTGAAATTAACAGATATCATGGCAGTCTGTCCTTGTGCTGCAATGCGCAAAGGAAAAAGTTGTCTTAGGCTTACTTCTACGTTAAGTGGAATGAGTTATTTTCAAATAAAACTTTAAAATAATGAAATAGTATTTAATCAGGGAATTGTAAGACTGATTCAAGGTAAGTACTTAAGAACGTACAATTTTATTTTTCAAGTTTCCATTTGCATTAATACTTGGCTAAACTGAAAATATCACTAGATATTTTAATACATGTAAAGATATTGAATTGTGAGAGTATTTATGTTATCAATTATGGCTTTTTTCATTTCAGTTTCCTCTGTCTGGTACCGGATGAGGCAAAATCATCCTACCATGTTGAGGGCACTGGATATGACACCTACCTCCGAGATGCTCATAGGCAGGTAGGTGAAGTAACTAATTTTGTGAAATGAAATCTACTAAGAATGCACACACTCTCCTTGTCTCATTGCCCAGTCGTTTCTCCAGAGGTTTCCCTTTCTACTCAAGACCTGGACTGCGCTCTCTCACTACTTGAACTTTCTACGCATGGCCTCACTGCGTTTCACTGACTGTGTGTCTCTTTCTCAGGATTTCTTTGTGCTTGCTCTTCCTCTCTCCCGCTCTCCCTCTTTCTTCCCTTTCTCTCTGTCCTTGAAATTATATCTCCCCCAAATCCTTTCCCTTACTAATCCAAAAAATTTAATTTTTAAATTAAATTTTAGAGATTTATTAAATCTACATTTAATTAGAATTAAAACTATTCTAAAATTAAATTAGATTTTTAAATGATTCTACCCACCACCTACCCTTGCTCCCAATCTGCAGGCCCTGTCCTTTGCTCTCCACCACTGTTGGTGCACACACATCCGTCTGCAAGTGCCGCCTCTCCTGTCACACTCACTCCCGCGTCCCCTGCATTCCAGCTTTCTACCTCACTGAAACTGCTTCCTCAAAGGGCTCCTCCTAGTTACTAAATTAAATGGCCTTCTCTCAGTCTTCTTTCCCCTCGGGAACATTTTACATTTTACAAAATTCCAAATTTTAAAATGTTTCAAGTCAGAAAAATATACATTTAATTTCATTTAAATCCTTTGGATTGAAGTATGCTATTATATATAATTAATTTGCATATGCCTATAGTCAATTCATCATGCTTTAAGCCTGAATTCAAGTCCATGTTACTACCTGAATAACTAGGGTAATGGGTAGCAAGTACTTTCATGTAACAATAAAGGCCGTACCAATCTCTGTAGTACCAATTGGATTTTTACACCGTTTTTATTCTTTCTGTAAAGTTTCTTTTCCATTTTCTGGTTACAAATGCAGTTATGATGGTTTCAGAAACATTAGAAAACAGACAAAAAGGATGGAAAAGTTTTAAATTATTACTTTCTAGGTCAGAATTTCAGAAGTGTTAATGTAAAAATGCTTTATTAAATATTGAGATGTGGCTTTATAAAGAAAATTGTCTACTAAAAGCCAAATAGTTTAAAGCTCACTATATATTAAAGTTGGCTTTTTAGTCTTTTTAAATATGTCTTTCTTTTAAAAGTTGAAGTTAGTGCTTCACTGTGAGAGTATGTTTTCTTTTAATTTCAGGTGATTGTCAAACTAGAGAGGTCAAAGTAATTTTGCTTTATTCAATAAGGAGAATCTGAAAAGGGAAAGAATGTGAAAGGAAACTGTGCTCTAAGTTTCTTTTGTTTAAATTCAAGTAAATTACATATAGGGGAAGACTTTTAAAATTTATTTTCATTGTATGAGGTATTCTTGTGCTTATTAAAAATCCATATTGTTGGGGCCGGCCCCATGGCACAGTGGTTAAATTTGGCGCATTCTGCTTCAGTCGCCCAGGTTTGCAGGTTCGGTTTCCGGGTGTGGACTTACACCACTCGTCAGCCACACTGTGACGGCATCCCACATGTAAAGTAGAGGAAGATTGGTACAGATGTTAGCTCAGGACTAACGTTCCTCAGCAAATTAAATTAAATTAAAAATTAATAAAATAAAAAAATCCATGTTGTTTATCCTATTGATAAACTCTGTGGAGTAAAGGACCAGTTTCTTATTATTTATGGTCTGTTACAGACCAACACTTTTGTAAAGTATAATAAAAATGAATTACTAGAAAAATGAAATGAAAAAATACAAAATACAAACCCTGATTATTTTATTAGATTCAACAGACATTAAATTTACTCAGTAAAATTACAGTAGAAGTTTCTAAATGCTTACTCTCAGTTTTGTACTCATCTCGTTGCAATGGTAGTGGTTTGCAGACCCCACCTTGAGCAGCAGCGCTTTATGCTATCATAAATGCCTGGTATAAATACATTATAGGAAAGTCAGGCTCACCCTCTCAGATAATGTGCATCTCTTCATCTATTATATGTAACATCTTAGAATAGATTTGAAAATGTGGCTAGGACTGACTTTTTTTTGAGCCCTGAGCTAACATCTGTTGCCAATCTTCCTCTTTTTTCCTGAGGAAGATTAGCCCTGAGCTAATATCTGTGCCAGTCTTCCTCTTATTTTGTATGTGGGTTGCTACCACAGCATGGCTGACGAGTTGTGTAGGTCTGCACCTGGGATCCGAATCCCTGAACCCGGGCCACCAAAGTGGAGTGCACTGAACTTAACCACTATGCCACAGGGCCGGCCCCCTTACTTTGGTTTTTAAATATTTTCCAAATCTGAGATGAAAATAAATAAAGGGTTAAATTCCTCTAAAGGACAGAGCATAAGCACAATAGTTAAGGGGGTACTTTGGTAAAGTTAAAATATGCCTATTCTTCCGCCAACATGTATTGATACTGGGAATTGTAATCCTACCTCTTGCCTCTGGTTAGGGTGTTATCTGAGTCATCTCTTCTCTCCCGTGGCACCTCCCATGGCACAGAAGCAGACGCTCAGCATTCGAATGGATTTTTATATGCCTATTTGAGGAAATCGTTTCTGTTTAATCCCAGTTTGCTTGTGGTCAGTTCCTCTTTAATGATCCAAGTGCTTTTTCCCTAGTTCCGGGACTACTGTGCTATCTGCTTAAGATGGGAGTGGCCTGGGTCTCCAAAAGCATTGGAAAAGTGCAATTTAGAAGCAGCTTTCTTTGAAGGTCATTTTTTGAAAGTTTTGTTTGACAGAATGGGAAGAATTCTTGATCAGGTAATAAGTTTTGAAATATTAGTTTTCATGATATTTTGTTACCATTCACCATGGGTTCATCTCAAGTCTTCATTTAGATCTTCAAGAAAGTAGTTTTATTGTTTTCTTAGTTTTTCCACGAGGTGATTTTTTTCATAAAGCTTAATTGCCAGTAACTGGTGGGTTTCCGATGCATTCATTATGTTGAAAGCCTTTCTTTGGCCTGATGGCTGTTAGAGAATTGTACATTTTGCTTCTCATTATCGGCCATTGTCTTAATATCCTTCACACATTTTGGAGGTGATGAGGGTGCCTTCCTGTTTGGCTGACTTAGAAGGCCCTTTAGTTGTACAGTTACGCAGATACAGACAGAGTCAGCCTTGTAAGGCTCACTTCAGAAGACCTTCAATGTCAATTCACATTGAATCTTGAACACACTGGTCTCATTAAAATTACAGAACACTATTAGATGAGCCCGCTTCTTCAGACAAAGAACTTGTGAATGATACTCATTTTCATAAGGGGGGGTGAAATTAAAAAGGTAAATTTATTCCAAGGTGGATAAAAATCACCATCAGCTGGTACGTGGCTACGTATGTCTCGCTGACTGTCAGGAGAAATGAATTTGGGCTGATAGAATCCCTGCCTCCCTCTCTCCTGGACAATAATGATAGAGCTTTGAGATGCCTTATACGTGGGATATACGCTAGAAATAGAACAGCCGGCATAATACTTGCCTCAACATAGAAACTGAGTTAACCAATTCGGAATCAATTTAAAATTGTATATTAAAGTACTTGTTCTTTTTTGGCATTTTAGTTCAATATTTATGTGAGCATAGGGAGTTATAAAAGAAATTTACTCTGTGAGCAGACTGTCTTCAATAACCAAAAAGCCAAAAAAATGATAATTTAAGAAGTATTTCACTAAGTTAGACCTCAGTCAGGACTGTTTCTGATAGTAATCAATAAAGAGATTAAATCCTCTTTTTCTTTTAATTTTTTAATAGCATGTGCTGTACTTCTAGTGCTTAGTTGTTTGTTTCCTACTTAACAACCAAAGCATTTAATCCAGCTGGTGTAGGCAGTATGCTGTATACATCGTGGCTGCGTGGACCTCCTGGGTACTGGAGTTCATCCGGCTATTGTTTTTTGTGCTGGTTTGCTAGGCTTAGTCTGGATCTCATTCAGCTAACACACAAAAGACATTAACAATCAGTATTAAGTCGGTTTAGAAATTTTGACCAAAAGCACTAAAAAAGAATCTAAATTTTAAAAGGTAGTTTCTGAATTGAATTGAAAAATCCTCTCTGAATCTTCATCACATGTGATCATTTTTTCCTTTAGTTTGTAGAGCACTGACGTGAAGGAATACCTGGGAGATAGAATATCCTGAAATGCTTAGAATTCTTTCTGTTTCACCAGGTAGCGCTTCACAGTGCAGAGCTGGTTCATACACAATATCTCAGTCATTCTTCCTGTAACCCTGAATGACAGGCGAGGCAGATTTCTAGTATTATTTTCTAGATGAAGAGTCCTTAGTTTCAGTTAATGTGACGTACAGCTAGTACGCTGGGGAGCCTGGCCTCAAGCCTTTTGTCTTTAAAACTCCTGATTTTCCAAGCCTTTTTTGGTAAGAACGTTATATAGTCAGATCTCAAAGATAATCATGAGTCCTGAAGTGCTAAGCGGGCTTGGTTTAGTTTCATTTTTCTTTTCTAAATGTTTTTCCTGAGGATGATGTTTGCTTGTATTTTCTTAGTGTATACTACTAATAGGGGCAGGGTAGCCAGGCTGGGATTGAACACTTACTATGGATAATTAATAAGGTAGTTAGTATCTGCATATATGATTGAGAAGTTATAACATCAAGTATTATGACTTGTGTTGTCACAATGTTAATTTAAAAAAATTCCTTATAACACAAACATTTAGTGTTGTTTGAAACTGTGGTGATCTTTTAAAAAATAATACTATGTTAAGTCCATAGCAGAATGTAAAGAATACGAGGAAAAACGTAGAGAGACCCAAGTTCATGTCCCTCCCCTGACAGTGACGAGTTTGACCATGGGCAACCAACTGAATCACTTGTCACATTTTCTTATTGTTAAAGTGAAGTTGATGTTACTTGCCCTAACCTCCTACTTAGATGTGCTCATAAGAATTAAATGAAAAAAGCAATCTAAAATACTTCAAAAAATATACGCTCTTGTTAAATGCAGGTATTATTAGAAATTTCAGAGACTGTCAAGTTGAGATTTTTAAAAGTTCAACTTAAATCTTATTTTGACTATTTGCGTGTTTGGCCTTTAGTAGAAGGGCTGAGACTGAGTTTGCTAGTGACGTCATTATGCTTTTAAGTCAGAGTTTCTTGTCCTAAATTTCAGATCTTGTATTTAGTGTGAGCTTAGTAGAAAAGGGGCCAAGTCCATTTGACGTGTGAGGAGAGTCTGATTAGCTTTCATTTCAGGTGTATACTGTATAAAGTACAAAATAAAGGGATCAAAATAATAGATACAAACCCTCGCTATTAACAACCCCAAAAAAGGCCAACTTGTTTTAAGGTTATTACCAATATGAAGCAGAGAGCATTTCAGAGTGTAGTGGAACAATTTCTGTCTAGCTGAAATTTATTTTTGTTTTCACAATGTTAAAAAATAATCTGCTTCAGCCTTGAATTTCTTAAACAACCAAAGACATAAATTCTTGTTGAAATAAAGCTAAAAACCAAAGTAACACCATATAGAGAAAATACAAAGTTTCAGTGGCGCTATATCCTTGTTTAGAGCCAAAGTTTGATTTGTTTGTTTAAGTACCTGTAAACTTGCTTAAATGGTGGAATTGAGTGACCTAAAAATCTGAACTACCTGAAATGAAGTCATATACAGTGGTGTCCTTAAGTATTTTTTAAGTTTCTAAATTTTAAGTGGTGTTTTTAAGTTTTTAAGAATGCATTTTTTACCAAATACATTCTTAAAGATTTTTTAAAATGCTTCCTTTGTGCCTAAAATACAGTTTTATGTGAATTCATTCTTTGTTATGAATTGAGTCTTCATATTATCAAGTAGGAGAATATGCTCTTCAAACTATCCTTTAAGAGGAAGAGTATCTCCTTTCATTTATCTTGCTTAAGGCTAGATTTTGGATATGACTGACTTAGAGATAGTTTTTCTTCTTTGAGAAAATCTGTGTTCATTAATCTAGTGGTAAGTGAAAAAGACTAAAATTGGACTTGTAACGCAGGATTGAGTTTTTGCTCATGTAAACAATATCTTTGATGTCTTCTGGCACATGCTCAAGCATTTGTTGTCCTCCAAATGCCAAATACCCACTTCTTAATTGGTATTCATTATGATCAAGGCTTTAAAAGCTGCTCAGTGAATGAGAGTGAAACATTCAGATTCCGTGCTTAATACTAACTGGGTCCTGAATCACTTTTCCCTTCCCCGTGCCGTGCCTGTGTTTCTCACTCGTCCAGGCACTCCGGTTCTTTTCAGCCTTCTCACTGAAGTCGGTTTTGTTTGAGCCATTCACTTTCCTCTGGCTGCTTAAAAGAAAAGTGGAAGGGATGAGAGATTCTGTTGAAAGTTCTAGGCGTAATAATCGCAGCTCTTTGTATAGTATGCCTTTTGCTTTGATTTTGATGTGCTCTGTAAAGCACCTCCAAGCTGCTTTCCATGAAGAATAAACATTAAAAATAAAAAACTAGAATCCAAGTAAAATTGTGATGCCACATACAAAAAAATGTATGAGGAACTGTACACGGATGTGCAATTGTTTCAGGAGAGTTAATGTTCCTGCAGTAAATGAGATGATCCCTGTATGAAATTACCATTTTGAATCTTCCCATTCACTTTGAGGCCCCTGGTAGTCATTTCTACCCCCAAGGACTTTCATTCTGTTGACAAGGTTCTGTGATGTGTTTGACTTTATTTTGTTGTAAACATGCTTTTGCTCATTGGCAGTAGTTGAATAATCTAAGAGATGAGGAATATCATTTCTAAGATTAGAGTACTATATTTAAAAATGATTTTAATATCTTCTATCTTTGGTCTTATACTGAATGTGTCCTCTGTTGTCTCTAATTAATATTACATATGACACTTTGGTGGTTTTTTTATGACCTCTTGAATGATTTCATTAATTAAAACAAGCTGCATAGAACAGAGACATTCTGATTATGTTATGTATTTATTTTTTTCTGTATGTTTATATGCATGCTTTTTTTTAAGTTTTAGTGCTATGCTATACGATTCATTTTGACTAAGATGGTGAGAGCTAATATAGTTAGAGATATTTTCATTGTAGAAGAGCATATGGAGGGAGGAATAAGATGGTAGATTTTCCTTTCCTGAAAAGACAGATTGAAATGGTAAATTAAGTGTTCAGGCGTGTACATTATAAATAATGTTGAATGTCTTCTTGTTTTTACCTCTCCATAGCCGTATGATGTAAATTTACAGGTAACCTCAGTGTTATCTAGACTTTCTCTCTTCCCTCATCCGCACGTACATGAGTACCTTTTGGATCCTTACGTGAACCTTGCTTCTGGCTGTAGATCTCTCTTCTCTGTCATCGTCAGGGTGAGTTACCAGTTTCGTTATATTCTCTAGGATTGATAAACCTGTCCGACTAACATCTCAATATCATTGTATGCAGTTAGTGTCACATAATGAAAAATATTATATATTTACTGTTTAGAAGTAATTATTGTACTACAGAATGTAGAGAAAAAAGAAAAATTCATCCTTTCAAATGACATATGTAACTTTTATATTTTGAGGAATAGATATGAGTCCTTAGTTGAAGATGGTTATGTGAGTAGTGAAAGGTAACATTCTTCCTTAGTGATAGGAAATGGAATATTTTTTTATCCTGAAAATCCCTGTGTTGCTGATTTCAGGATCTGAGTTCCTTTTGTCTCTAATGCAGGTTGTTGGAGACCTTATGGTTCGAATCCAGCGTATTCAGGACTTTACTCCCAAGCTTCTTTTAGTCAGGAAGCGATTACTCGGTTTGGAACCTGAAGGCCCTATGTAAGTCAGTGTTTTGCATATTTTTAATCTAAAAATTTTGCCAAAACTTGATGATCTGCTAATATCTTGAATTGATTTCTTCCCTTGCCAGTATTGACCACATCACATTGCTAGAGGGTGTGATCGTTCTAGAAGAGTTCTGTAAGGAGCTGGCGGCAATTGCATTTGTGAAATACCACGCTTCCTCCACACCGTAAATAGCATCTTTCAAGTAACTAAGGAAACAGAACTATTGTGTACATTTCATCAAAAAAGGCTCAGTTTACCTAGCCAAGAGACGATAAAAAGCCTTTTCAAATGAAGCATTGCTGTAAACTGGACAGAACCATCGAGAACCCATTGAGTGGACACTTAGTAAAATGTTGTATAATGTTGTTTTCATTGGCTTTATTATAATGGTTCTAAATATAAAATTGCACGTCCTTGGATCCAGGATACAATCAAAGGAACTTCAGGAAATAAGCATTTCTAATGCGTGTGTGAAAAGCTGCAAAATTTCTGATGTCATGACTTTGATATTTCTGTTATTTTAATACCCTTCTAGGTAGCAAGGCATTTTGACATTCTCTGGGACTCAAATGCTTATATTCTTTTGGATTAATAAGTAGCAAAAAAACCTAATTTTATAACTTTTTAAGAGTAGAATTCTTATTGAACAAAATATGAAAAAAGCTGTAAATGAGAAAAAACTATAATTCAGGAACCATCAAATGAGTTGAGTTAATAATAGGAGATAAAAATGTGTAGAGCACCATTAACTTTCTTCAGCTTTTCTAAGAACAACAATTTAATATGATAAAGAAATTCTTGATTAATATAATATATATATATTTTTAGAGAAAAGTTCTTTTACTCTTTTGTGCACATAGCCATGTTAGTGATTGATTTTCATGTATGAGTCCCAGTTTATTTAAACTGTGTCATTTTTGCAATATTGAATTTGTGCTCATCATTGGTAGTGCTTGCTAAAATAGTATTTTTTAAGCTAATTAACATGTATTGCGTTGAGAACCTTTTTTTTCTCTCTCTCTCTCTCCCTCTCTGAAAATTGCTTTATAATTTGATTTTCTTACTGAAATGTGTGGTAGTGTCTAGGTGGCAAATTGACTGATAACTCTTAGGCAGCAATCAAAATGCCAATGGCCCCCTTAATGTTTACATTTTGTTTTTCATTTTGTTCAGTCTTTTGTTTTCAGTGATTCTAAAGAGATTTAAAAAACAAACAAATGAACCAGTCTGTCCTGTTTACATGTTAAAGCATTTGGGTAAGTTGGGGATCTGTGCGGTAGGGTGTGTGTGCAGGAACGCGTGGAGGTCGTTCCGCGGAGCTGCGCCGTGCACAGCCTGCTTGTACTGGATTTACGAATGGCGTTTGCTAATCCACTTTCTGTTCTTCCTTTCAGTGATGCTTGTCACTCAAATATTGCTTTTAAGCTATCTTCTCTCTCTTTTCTTTTTAGTTGAAATATTAAGCAGCAGCACTTTGCTACTTTCTTCTTCATCTTTTCCTTTACCGTCTTTGGGGGAGCAGATTATCAAACTTTCCAGCTGGAAAGGAGCTGTCACTGCCCCTTCGAAGAAGTCATTCATGTAGCATGTTGGCGTATACACGGCGTGTGGCGGGCGCAGAGAAGCACGTTTTACACCTACTGCTAATTTTGTCGTGTTAGTTTCTCTGATTTATTTTATAGTTAGTTTTTGCTATTTATTAAGGACAAAATATCAAAAGATTATGAATATTCTCGGCTCTAGAATGCTTACCACTGTTAAAACAACAACAAAAAGGCTAAATTTCTAATTTAATGCAAATCCTTTGTTAGCTCATTCTAAGAAATTTCTTAAGCAAAACGATGAAAAAGCAAAAATGGGAGATACTTGGTGCATGATTTTCTTTAAGTGATTTTTAATCATGGGAAAGCATTGTTCAGTTTGCTGTATTTATTGCAAGGAACACTGCAACATCTCCATTTTTAGATGTAGTTGTAGTCTACTTTGATGTAGATGTATTTAAAATAAAGCATTAAGAGGTATTAGATATCTCTTAATGTTGTCGTAGTGTTCAATAGGTGTAATAGCAATGATGTTACCTCTCAAACCAAATACTATTTTATCCTTGATTTCACAGTGGGACCTTATAGCTAATCCATGAAACCAAGCTCAGAAAAGCTTTAACTCGTATATATTTGTGTGCATATGCTGCTTCTTAAAACATAATTATTTTCCTAAGTTATTGTAATGTCTTTGATTTGTAATCGGCTAAAGCTTAAGGTATGATTTGTTTTCTGCTAGGTTTCTTTCTGTTTGGTGTTTAGTTCAGACCCAGAGCCAGCACAAGTTCTCACAGGGAGCTGGATTTATTAGCGACACGTTGTACTACGTTACTAGTCTTTTACTGTCTTTCGGAAGCTGAATATTTCTGTTGCTCAGTACTTGCAAAACAGTGGCTAAAATTCACTGTGTTGGGTGAAAAGCACCACGTTAACCACTGATTGCCATAGCAAATTCCGAACTGAATTTTAGCCTTGGCTCACATTGGTATAAATAGGTATGCACATTTTTAAAAAACTTTCTAACAGTCTTTGGGTTTATTTTTAGTAATGAGCCACGTTCTTTACTTGATAGAACTCAGATTTGTCCTTAGCCAGTTATCATTGTAGTACTCACATTATAACTCTGTGATGTTCTCATAATATCTCTCTCTGTGCAATATGGAAGCTATGAGTGGATTCATAGCCGTTTGGTTTAATTGTACATTATTGTATGTGTACATGTGTATATATGTGTGTATATATATATAAGGACCAAAATCCTTAGCTTGCTTACACTGTTGCTAGTGTAAAGATTGTTACACTTAATTTTACAGGGCACAAGTTATAGATTACTTCATAATTCGTGGTAACATGTTTCAATAAATTATTGCATAAATATATAATTACCATTTAATTATGAATTCATAGGTATTGACAGAAGTTACAGTGAAGTGCTAAAACCACAAATTATATGGTAATTATATTTTCGGTTGTACAATTAATCAAAATATGCATGTCATTGTGACACAATGTGTTAAAACATGATAGATAATCATATTTCTGAGCCCTGTAAAATAGTATTACTGTACTACCCTGTTTTGCCTCCTGCCTTGTTTACATTAAACAAAGGATATTTGGTAAATTTTGCTATTGAACATTGTGTAGGTTGCTGACAGTGTTACCAAGGTCTGGAATTCTTGGGCCATCTGTGAAGAAGCTCTTCAGATGGCAATTGTGTACCTACTCTCTCTTCGAAGGAGGTTGTGATCCAGTTCAACTTTTTGTGCTAACGATGCATGCAGGACTAAGAGGGATAATCTAAAAATAAATAATGTAATTTAAACAAATGTCTTCTTATATTTTTGTAGAATTCTAATTGGAAACATTATATTCACTGATAAGTTAAAACAATTCCTAACACAAAAGGATATGACAAACAACAACCAATGGGTCACTATAGCATTGATTCCAGCTAGAGAACAAGAAAGAATATATCAGAATATTTGTAGAGAGGGAATGTATAGCTTTAAAAAATCCTCCTGGTGAACCTCATATATATTCTCCACCCCACTCCTTAATAATCACTTCCCTAAAGGAAGTAATGTTTACACAGTTCTTAGAAAAACAATTCATTATAAGTATTATTTCTTAATAACATATGTAAAAGTTTTCTCTTATAACTGACATTTAAAACAATTAGACTCTAGGCTTATTCCATTCACTTGAGTATTTGCTGGTGCTTTAACTGGGAATTGAAAGAAACGTGATACACAGCACAAACAGAAAGAGACAAATCTAGTTGTTAATCCCACCTACCCATGATTCTTTTCAGCCAATGTTATTCAGATAGTTTTAGAAGGAAATAAAGAGGATAACAGGTCGAGAGGATGTAGGGAGGCAAGGTTTAGGCTCTGAAGAGTTGAAATTACCCTCCTTGCCTTGAGCTCCTTCAAAAGAAAATTGTATTTTAGGAATGCGTAATCAGATCCCCAGTCCAAGAACCTGATTCAGACTGCTGTTAATTAAGAATTTTGCAGTGTTTCATCTGGAAAACTAGTTATCTCAAGAGAATTTAAAGAATGAATGTAAAATTGTTAAGGTTGAATTTTGTTAGAGTAATTCTCAAAGCCATATCTCTTTCTCAAAAAAAAGAAAAAAAGCGAAAAAACTGCATGACAGTTTGATGCTGAAGGATCCATGGAAAAAATGGGACAGGCTTTAGTTGGTCCTAAGCCAATTAGGAAAGTTGTTGCCTGTGGGCGTAGCTCATAGGAGGCTGGTTGTTAACTTTGCTTGACTATACCCCACTCTCCGCATCAAGGAGATCCATGTCAGCCTGCTTCATGTACACTCATTACTTTAATGGTTGACTGTTGTGTGCATTGAGGTGCTTTTTGGTCTTATAATAGCATTTCTAAAAATGTATCAGAAATATGACACTTCTATGTCACCTAAAAACAAAACAATAATTTGGTTTATTCAGCAAATATTTATTGAGAACTTTCTATGAATCAGGTTTTATGGTGCTAGGAAAACAAAGAAGCAGCAGCACATTCTGCCCTTGAGAAGTCAGTCTTGGTGAGAGTTCAGTGTGCTCGCACAAATAAATTGCCATACGTCTTAGTGAACGCTGTTAGAGAAACCGTACCCAGCTGTCGTGAGAGCACAGGGAGAAGGAAGTAGTGTTGCAGATCGTCTAAAGGAAAAGTCTCAAACTCAAGTCTTGAGTGAGTCATGTTCTTACTTGTGAATTTAGGTATGCCAGATATTCTGAGAAGTCGTAACCATAACGTCAACTCAGCAAGAAATGGAAAACTGTTCCGTATCCTATTGTATTTACCATGATTAACTGATTCCTTTCACTTCTTCATTTTGAGATTGGTATAAAGCACCAGGCCGAACATTTGTGCTTTGGGGCCCGTATTTTCTCAGTTGATGGATAGTAATTAACTGTTGTGATTTAAATTATCTTTTTCTAGAACTATAGAGAGAAGGCAAAAAATCAATTGAAATATTAAAACCAAAAGATTTAAGTAGGCTTAAAAAGTGACCTGAACATTTAGGGTAAGATTTGGTTTAGTAAAATATTTGCAGAACGAAACCTTTCTCTTTCCTTTAATTCAGTGCTCCCTTGACCACATTCTTTATTCTTATCTGGGTTTGGGCCATAAGGTGGCTGTATATCCAGTTAAGAGAGAACCAACTGAGGTTGATGGAGACAGGAGAGGTGGATTCAAAGCCACAGGCTGGGTGTGTGTGAGGAGTTGGAATGTGTGAACCCCCTCCACTGATTTCTCATCCCATAGCTCCCATCCATTCCTGAAATTCAAGCCTGAGATCAGGCTAGAATGCAGGTGGACAGGCCAGGGTTCACAGCTGCCAGGGAGCAAGGTGAAAACACCTAACTTTTGTTTCCTTCCTACTCTCAGTCTTCTTGAGGTAGCCTCAAGGAATTTACGTGCTTTGCCAAGGGTGAGTCTGAGGAATTAAAGGAAATTCACTGTGCTTTATAGTTTTATATTACATTCTTACTCTTCCATCTAGTTAGTCACTATATCAAGGAATCAACAGGGAGTCTCTTTACAAAAATGACATTAAGGTAATAATTCTCTTGACTGAGTAACCAAATTCTGACATGAAAGTAGGACCTGGTAGGACTGTCAGGAATTCCAACACTACCATGGTTACTTTGCACTCATTTGAGGAGGTGAGGGTGAGAAGGAAGACATCCTTTCAGTTTTGTAGCCGTTAGTTTCATAATGGTACCCATGTTGTTGTGTGCATTCATTTGCATGGCTATCGCTCTATTAATTCTTAACAAAATGTTTAATTCCAATGATGGGCTAAAGGCTTCAGGAATAATACTCAGTTTAGAGGATCCAAACAAGCCAAGAAAACATCTTGAGTCTAACAGACCACTCTCTTTCAAAACACATTTTTAGGTTGAGAACGATAACCAGAATTGCAAACTTGAGGAGGTAGATGTGGTTCAGAAAAAAAAAGTAAGTGACATGCCTAGCCTGTGAGACTAGGAGGGAAGACAAAGCAAAAGCGGCTCCAAGACTCTCACAGCCTCAGGGCTGTAATTTATGAGGAAGGAATCATAAAATCGATTTCACTGTAATGCAGAAAGATGAGATGACACACAAATTCACCGAAGTCTGGATAAAGTTATATTTCAAAGCCTTGAAGATGAGATTCATCTATGTAATAACACGAGAAATGTATTCCTCATCCTCTCACAAGTAGAATAGCATGTAGGGTTTTAATTGATTAGACTTCCCAAGAGAACCATGGACTGAAGATTTCTAGAGGCAAACAAGTTAGCCAGTCCTTAAACATTATTCTTCCATGTTTAAAATATGCTTTTCTTCTTAAATCTCTTTATCCTGTTGCCCTTATCAACAATGTAGCAAGTCACAGAGCATTTTATGGTTCTGTAATCTTTGTTGGCTGCTTCAATTATTTGAGTATCCTGTGATAGTTATTTCCATTCTGTGGAAACGACTAGAAAATAGATCATCTTTTTCTTAAGTTGCATTGGTGATGGGCTCCAACAGAATGGAAATTGAGAAGAAAATGTCTACTTTTAGGGTATGAATATTACTCCAGTAGTCCATGTACCTTGGACTCCTTGACAATAAATAGGTTCCATTTTATAAAGACCTAAATTTTCCATGAAATGATCCAATGTGATACAGCTTCAAGCAAACCTTTCCCAGAAAATACTGTTGGCAAGAGCACATGTCACTTACTGGAATTCGAGTTCAAAACCACATCCTAAAAATAATAAAAGCTGTAAGTGCAAATGTGCATAACAATCTCTGGGTGCTTTTCTTTAGAATCTGACATTGAAATAAAAATAACTTTGCACGGTTCTTAATGGTTGAAGTTTTTCATGCATAGCATATAATAGAATTGATATTAATTGAGTTCTGAGTATTTCAAAGAAAAAGCTGATGTATATCTTGCCAAGTAGTGTTGCTCACTTATTATCACTTTTATTTCAATAGAAAAAAAAAGACTAAGGAAGTGTAATTAATTTGACACAGATAATTCTGGGCTGAGCACTTCAATATCAGCACCATTTTAAGGCTGTTATGACAAGTTCTGTGTCCTCTGTACTTTCTGATACAAAACTATTGTATTTTGGTCCTTCCTCCAGTGAGCTGTGTGATCAATCACTCAGCTAATACCATGAACTCTTTAGAACAGAAATCCTCACTATCAGCCTTTTTTTGTGAGACAGATGTTGGGTAGTTGTAAATGCCGAGTTTTTCTACTGATTCCTGGGTTATTTTTAGAAAGACTTTGCAAGTTTCTCAGACCCTGCGTTACATTTTTTATCTGCAAACTGTTAGAAATCCCCACATCATCCTGGAAACTGATCCCTGCCTTTTAGAATGATTTAAAAAAGAAGGTTTACAGGAGTAGTGAAGCTGCCTCATACCTCTATTCATCAGACCACTAACAGCAAGAGATACTCCATTCATACAAAAGTCAGGGCTCTGCTCTCCTGGCAGGACTTTCCAAAATGATCCTGCTTGGAGTGGAAGCAACTTTCTAGCTAGATAAATAAGACACCATAATGGAGTGCTCTGTTCATAAAATGTTGAGGTCAGGTTCAAAATGGATTCTATTGTGCAGGATTATAGTAACATCATCCATGATGCTCAGCCAATATTTACTACAACCCTGTCTGGCTATGGCAAAGGGAAGGGGAACTTAGCTTCCAGAAGTTTGCTTTGTAAAGTAGAAGAGGTGAGGCAAGTTCTGTGCAGGTGATTAAGCTACTGTCCTTCAGTTCCAAATCCACTCTTCTGTAGTACGATGCTGAGCTAGGATTCCACAAACTAGATTTCTCTTTTACTACCTGGCTTTCTGCTAGGTTTTGTCAATAAGGGGTTTAGAGGGAGAAGGGGAAACAGGAGGAGGGGGAAGGCACTTCTTTCTTTGAGTTTGCTTGCTGTTCCTGGCACACGACCTCAGCAATGATTCGCAGCAGTGGGCTTCCACCTCTGTGTTCTTTAAGCTCTCCCAGAACCAGCCTCGTCAGGCCTCCCAGAGGCAGCAGCAGCAGCGGCATGGCAGCACCCCCTCTCAGAGGCCTGGGCCCCAGCTTTCGAGGGCCCTCCCTGTAAGCTTCTAGGTCTATAACCCAGGCTGGCCCTGTCCCTTTGTTCTCTCAGCCCTAGGGGTAGCTGCTTCCTAGGTTGTTATTTCTGGTGATCTCAATAAATACCCTTCTTTCTCGTTCAGCCCTCTGACATTGGTGTAACCAATTCCTATATTAAATCCCCTCTGCTGAAATCACTATGACTTAGTTCCTATTTTCCTGACAGGATGCATCTCAATGGCAGCATAGGCCACTGTTAAGCCCAGCCTCAGGAGGACAGCCACCACAGAACATTTCAAGGATGCTGGTGCTTCCCTCATTAATATAATTAATATATATAAATGTAACATAACTTCTTAATAACTTAGTGAAGACATTGTCATCTGGACCCTGTCAGGAGATATGGTTGGGGATTCATGCCCCACACAAAGCCACATTCCTATCTCCTTCAGTCTTTGGATTTCCTACATGACACCAGGAAGTTCTGGTATCTCAACTCATTGAATATAGGCCACCAATGAGTATACATTTCATTAAATCAACCAAGAAAATCGCCATAGCCCTTCCCAGCTGAGTGAGCTAACATGTTAAATCCAGACTCAGGTAAGTTCACCCAAGTCATTACGATTGTCCTGATTTAATGTTCTCTTAGCTTCCTTTGACTCCATTCCCACAATAAAGTTATTTCCCACCTCCATCCATCCTCTCCTCTTTGGAAGCAGGTCACAACGCGTAGCCCACATTAAGAATTGGGCAGTTACATTCTGTGTTCAAGAAGGTAGACTGTCTACATAAATTTGGAATTCTCCAAGGAAAATTTGTGTCCCCCTCCCCCATTTATTTATTTAATCATTTATATCGATATTGACTCATGGATATTTTATACTTTGGGTTATAATCCGATACTGCTTCATCGATATTGTAGCTCAAATTGTTCCAGCTTTGGCCATAGGGAGCTCTTTTAGTTGGCTCCTGTGTCCCTTTGACATGCTCTCATCAATATGGGGGTTTCCGGTTGTTTGTCTGTCTTCGAGCACTTCCTTGCTTTCTGGCCCTGCAAGATGTTCGGAAGCATCTCGTGTATCTCCTGCCCCAGTCCTCAAATCAGCAGTTTCTTCAGGGAGCATCAGGGCCATTTTAAAAATTGAGTTCCGCAGCAATGCATTGACTCGGCATGCTGCTTTGGGTCCAAATAGCCTAAGAAAGACTTGGACTAAATGTTTGGTATTTAGAAAGCCCTTCCACCCTCAGCATTCTTAAGACATGCTAGAGGACATTGATAGACTAACAGAACTATTCAGAATGGGTGACAGAGTGGGAAGAGCAGTAGAACTTATTCAGAGACGAGTGTCTGTGTTAACAAAGGAAAACCTCCACAGTCACTGATATTATTAGTTTGAACGTGGCCACACAAAAGATTTCAACTTTAGACTTTTTATATTTCCAAAGGAATCATATACCGACAGAATTGGAAGAAGTTATTCAAAACACAGCTCTTCACCGTGTCCCATTATCTGTGGTGCACTATGAATGATTACTTTTTCCAAATCCTGTAATTAGCTTGTAACTAAAACAATTATATTGCATTATATCTTTTGTGTTAAAAATATCACCTTGCTAATCATAAGCATTTACAATCAACTGCAGTTTTTACAACCTGATTTTGACATTTCTTCATTTTAAAATTACTAGGAGACTCAAAAAGTGGAGATGACCACGGCCGAGGCCCTGGTATATAGATTTTCCTTTCTTCTGACAGAACTGGTTTGCTTAAATATGTACAGATGAGAACACAATTACTGTAAAATAGAAAAACCCATATCAGTTTTGTATACTCCTGTTTGCTCTGTAAAGGGCAGCTTTTATGTATCTTAAGCTGTATCTTGAAAGCTTTCCTGTCTCCGAAGCTCGCCTGCATTAAACATGAGGCACTGATAAGAGCTGTTGCCACGGGCAATGCGCAGCTCTTTGCAGCTCAGGATGGTCTCTGCTCTGTGGGAAGGGCGCCGGGCTGGGGAGGGCTCTGGGCCGGGCGCCGGGCTGTGTGCGCTGTGGGAAGGAAGACTGGTGTGGATTCTGACTGCAGACCAATCTCATTTTGATGTTTTTCTTCACTTAAACAATTGATTGTTCTCCTTGACATCCTGTGGGGAGTATGTGACACGCTGTGAGGACAGGCCTTGGCTTGGATCTGTGAGCGAAGATAAAACTCTTCTAATGGAGAAGAGAAGAAACAGGAAGAAAGGATGTAGGCCAGGGAAGAAAGGAACATGAAAAGATCCAGAAGAAAGGAAGGAGCTGCAGGAGGATGCAGAGGAGACCCCAGTGCCCCATCCTCCCAGCTGACCAGTGTTCCGCCTCAGTTCCTCCCACCTCCCGTGGTTTCTTTACTGTCTGCCTGGTTCCCCAGCCCTGTCTCCTCTTCCTCTCTCTACCTTCTGTTTCTCCCTCCCTATACCCTCACCTCACTCCCAGCCTTTTCTTCACCAGCAGCACAGGTTTGGTAACATCCCAGGCTCTGGGACCATGCCTGTCCTCAAGGAGAACAGAAGGTCCCCTAGGAGCCCTGTGGACTCAGCTTGCCGGTCCGTTTATCTCTGGTCCTGCTCTGATATTTGGCACTGGGTCTAGTAACTAAGGATTTGACTTGTTCTTGTGGCTTGTTCCTGTGATCAGCTCTCCCCATTCCCCCCGACCTGCTACTGCAGTCCAGGCTCTATCACTGCCCAGCTGTGAGGCTTCAGGCACCTCACACCACCTCTCTGAACCTCAGTTTCCTCATCTGTAAAATGGGAGTGGTACCATCTCCCTCAGAGGGTTGTTGTAAGGACTCAACGAGGGAATCATCTCATAGGCCTGGATGAATAGTGGTCCCTCTACTGCTTCTCACAATCCGCTGAGATTCCCAGGCCGATGACAGCATGACTGGTGAAACGGGCCTTGGCAGAAGCCTTCTGGACCAGCTCCCCAGGTGGTTCTGATGTACAACAAAGTTTTCTTCACAGAGATCAGTCTCTCCCCGCACACCAGCTCCAGGGCCCAGGAGTATGGCCTGTTGTCCCCGTCCAGCCTGGTCACTTGCTCTCCTCACCTGTCCCTGACTCCTGCTCCATAATGTACCTACCTAACTTGGACTTCTGCCCCCACACAAAGGAAAGAGCTAAACCAAATCTTCTAAAGAGTCTGTTTTCTAAATATTTATACTTTCCTTCCTTCCCATACCCTATAACTATCGACATTTTTGTTTTGCTATAAAGTTAGAGGAATAATTCTAGCTCAGCTCAGCATTCCCAGTGTCCATAAGCAACTCTGCAGCTTTAATCTGCAACTGTTACTCCCTAAAATTAAGAACCAGTTTTTGGAGGCCGGGCCCGTGGCCGAGTGGTTAGGTTCGTGTGCTCTGCTTCAGCGGCCCAGGGTTTCGCCGGTTCAGATCCTGGGCGCGGACATGGCCTCACTAGGCCATGTTGAGGTGGCGTCCCACATGCCACAACTAGAGGGACCCACAACTAAAATATACAACTATGTAGTGGGGGCATTTGGGGAGAAAAAGCAGAAAAAAAAGGACCTGTCTGGAAAGTTTGTCCCAAGTTAATGGTTCCAAGTCGGTTGCTGACATGTCAGGAAGGGGCAAACTAACTCGAGGGAGCTTTCCAAGGGCAGGCCCATGCCCGGCCAGCCATTGGCTGAAAGGGATGCTGGCTGTCATTGGAGGCGCTGCCAAGCAAGGTTCAGGGCAGCCTTTGCACCTATATGTAGGGAAACACTCAATGAGAATGAAGGGTGAACCCAGGCCTGGCTAAACAATACCAAGTGTTGCCACTGGAGGGCCATGTCTGCAAACAGTCTCTCTCGCCACCAGGAATACAGTGGCCGGGGCACGAGTTCCAGCGTGAGCTTCCCAATTCACCCAATTAGTAGGGCATTTGGAGATCGTGAAGCTCCTTCTGAAATTCTGAGAACTATGGATATATTAAGCTTTAAACAACAAAATAACTGAACGTAGAATTTTGAATTCAATCAGATATACTAGGTCCATGGTTCTTAATTCTGGCTGAAGATTTGAATTATCTAACAAGGTGTAAAAGCTGTAGATGTCCAGACCCCACAAAAGACCAAGTAAATTGGAATCTCTGGAAGATGGAGTAGTGGTATTTGCATATTTTTAAAGCTCCCGAGTAATTCTAATGTTCACTCTTTAAGATTCTAGTTGAGACATTGGTAGTAGATATCAAGGAAAAGTTTATAGAAACGAAATTTAATTTTAGAAACTTCTGTCTATTATGTTTCCTCCTGAAAACTGGGCAATTACAATGGATATCTGACTTAAAGGCAGAACTGCTTAGCCCAGCTCGGGAAGGGAGCAGTGCTTGAGAATGTCTGCATGAAGCCATCTTGCCTCTGGAAGTGCATGTTCAATAACACCCCTAGAGGGCTAACGAGCTGTGAAGAGTGATGTGCAAATTTGTTTATCAGATTAAAATAGCTAGGATTCTGAGAAAATTGAGGACAGAGGAGCTTAATTATTTTATTTTATTTTTTTATTGAGGTCACGTTGGTTTACAGCATTATATAAACCAGGTGTACATCATTATATTTCAACTTCTCTATAGACTGCGTCGTGTTCACCACCAAAAGTCTAGTTGCCATCCGTCACTGCACACATGTTCCGCTTTACTCCTTGCACCCTCCGCCTGCCCCCTTCCCCTCTGGTAACCACCAATCTGGCCTCCACATCTGTGTGTTTATTTTCCATACATGAGTGAAGTCACATGGTAATTGTCTTTCTCCATCTGACTTATTTCACTTAGTATGATACTCTCAAGGTCCATTCATGTTGTCACAAATGGCAAGATTTTGTATTTTTTTTGGCTGAGTAGTATTCCATTATATATATGTGTAGCACATCTTCTTTATCCATTCATCCATTGATGGGCACTTAGGTTGCTTCCAAGTCTTAGCTATTGTGAATGATGCTGCAATGAACATAGGGGTGCAGAGGTCTTTTTGAATTAGTGTTTTCCTGTTCTAAGAATAAATACTCAGAAGTAGAATAGCTGGATCATATGATATTCCTATTTTTAATTTTTTAAAGAGAAGTGGGAAGAAAATTTACACTGGCTTTTCTTCCCATTATATATGATTTTTCTTGAAAAATCAGAAAGTATTTAAAAATGAAATGAAATCATCCATAAACCCTCTATCACTATTGGCATTTTTATGTATTTCCAGTATCTTTTGCAAATATTTTAAAAATTTTTGAGGTCTACATAATTTTTTTAAATCTTTTTTTACCTTAATCTTATAATATGAACATTTTTTCAAGCTTTAACAAATTCTTTAGAAGCATTGTGAATGGCTGCCTAGACTCACACCATATGGATACACTTCAAATCACACAACTAAAGTGAAACGCAAGAGCGTCTGTTTTACGCCTGTACCTCACAGTAGACCTTGTTTTTATGCTTCTACCAGAAAATAGCTGCATGCTGTTGTTAGGTTTAAATAGTCTTTTTCCAAGAGGCCTGGAGACACAGACTGGGATCTTTTGGACCCAATTACAAATTCCCAGGAAAGGGACTTATTGATTTGGCTTGGGTTGGGTGTCCTCACCTAGTCCAACCAACTGTGGCTGGGAATAGGGGGAGTGGGGGTGAGATGATACTGTTATGGAAGCTGTTGGGAGCCCACTTCTATAAGCTTGTGGATGGATGCTGGGGTCAGGACAGCTCCTAGGAAAGGGAAGCCTGGGCAGGTGGCAAATGGGAGTCCTCCACAATCCGTCCTTCCTTAACTCTTTCTTGGCTTTTGCATATGAGACACTATGTTAGGAGCTGTGTGGGAATCAAAGGACTGTCCTCAAAGGAACTTAGAATCCAAATAAGGAAATATAACATACATGAAATGAGAAATTAAATAACAGTAACATCTCTGTTTTTTATTGAGCAGATATTAAGTGCCAGGTTCTCTACATATATCATTTCACCTACTCTTCAGAATCATGCTACCAGCAAGGTACAAATGTTCCAAATCTACAGGCCGAGAAAGGTAAAGTAACAGTTACTTATTAAAGGTAGACCAGAATTTGAACTCAGGCAGCCACAGCCTTCACTATTTCCACAATGCCAGGTGATCTCAGGTAGCCCATGATTATATAATGACCTGGTCGCTGTGTAGGAGCAGACAACTGAAGGACTCTCATAAAATTGGGCATCGTCTTAAAGTGTCTCAAAGAAACCCAGCAATACCTTTAATCTCCGTTTTATCTCCTTCCCCTGGGCTTGGCTTAGCTGAGCCCCAGAATCAGGTTAGACAAGAGAACAGATCTCATCTACAAAATGCAGCTATATCGGAGCCAGGCTCAAGTACAGTGAGTGAATCCATACGACCCGCTAACCTGCTAACACACACGCGCACACACATTCTCTCTCTCTCTCACTCGGGTATTAACATTTTTCTAGAAAGATGATGATACAGGAAACATTGTCTCTGAAATAATACATTTTGTAGTGGCTCCCAAATATTTCTGTGCATACTCCCTACCTCAGAATCGCCAGAGGCACTTGTCTAAAACACAGATACTGGGCCCCCTCACAAGATTTGTTGAGTCTCTGGAGAGGAGCCTCCCCTTCCCCCAATATCAACAGACCGTTGATCACCAGCCTTATAAGGAGCGGTGGGCATGCTGAACCGCGGGGTTTTGGTTTTTCAGAGTAAAGTTTTTCTTTTTTTTAACAGTTTTCTTAAGATGTAGTTCACATACCATGCAATCCACTCGTTTAAAGTGTACAGTTCAATGGCTTTCAGTATATTCTGCTGTGTTTCCATCTCCACAGTCAGTTCTAGAACATTTTTATTATGCCAATAAAGAAACCCCAATTCCCTTAGCCGTCACCCCAATTCCCTACTCCAACTCCTAGCCCTAGGCAACCACAAATCTGCTTTCTGTCTTTATAGATTCGTCTATTCGGGACATTTCGTATAAATGGAATCATACAATATGTAGTTGCAGAGCGAAGTTCGCAAGTTCGAGGCAAGAGATTTGCCACAGGCAGCAGAAGAAAGTCTTCCCCACCTAAGCCGAGGCGACTCCCCTTGAAATAAGCGTGGAATACAGATTTAAAGAACATCGGCTTGAAGGAGGCCAATGGTCAGTCTTCCCTGGACCCCTGCAGGTCCAGCCCTGGATTACACCAAGCAGTCCCCAAGGGTCCTTTGAGCCTTGAACATCCGAGGGAAAAGCTCCCATCCACTGTTTCTGCGGCCTGTCTGGACAACTGAATCGCCTGAGGGGCTTGGTAAAAACACAGATCCCTGGGCCTCTTCCCTGGCATTCGAACTGGCTTTACATGGGGCCCTGATATTTGCATTTTAAAGAATATCTCTGGTGATTCTATATGTACGTAGACAGACATTCAGGAACTCTTATAAAAGGCTCTGTTGCAGAGACAAGACAAAAGCATCCTTTGCTCATACTTTTTCCTGTCAACCCATCTTCCTTTCTTTGCAGTAGTTGCAACAGGGACTTGCTCCTGTACAAGGCCATCTCAATTATTATGTGGAAATTCCAATCTTACAGAGACCAGGGGAAACTTTCAAGTATAAAAATAACAGAAATCTCTGGAAACAATTGCAAACTGCTGAGCTGCTGGACATTACTGCCTTGCTGGAGGGTGGCTTGGGGACTTCAAACAGTCACTGTGCCTGAACCACTGTGGGCGTTTAGTGAGGTGAACAGGCCTGAAGCTTCTCCTCAGCCGCCCACCTCCCCTTTCTGGGCCTGAAATTCATTGAGCGGAAATGCTTCCCTTAGCTGCGTCCCTTTTTATGCCTTTGATTTACAGAAGCTTCCCAACAAATATATGTGAGTTGATTACTGAGTCACAAACTCTTGGGGAGCGTTCCAAAAGCCTTCAAGGGTAAGGAAGATGAATTGGAACAATATTTGTGAAACAATCCCGGTTGTTTGTCTACCATTTTTCCAGAGGCTGAGACACTGACTATATCTGGCTCCTTACCATCACCCTATGAGGTAGACAGGGCTTTTAAAGCTACTTTTGCAGATTAAGAGAGGAGACTCCGAGAGGTTAGGAGATGTGCCCAAGATTACTCAGCTGGCCAGTGGTAACCTCGTCCTGGGCCTTTGTCCCAGATCACCAAGCCCCTGGGCTTACCATGTTGCCTCCCTGCTATAAATATTTTAGAGAAGGCTGCCAGGATGTAAGAAACTTCAGAGATTTTTGTCCCAGATGTTTAGCCATGGAGACTGGGTTTACAGAGCCACTAATTCGGTCTGACAGTGCCTCGTCATCTGCAGAGCTTCAGCAGGAAGCAGGAGGAAGATCTGCACGTTTCAAGGATGGCTAGCCCAGTGGTTCTGCCAAAATGCCCATTCTGGGGCCTCTCGGAGCTCTGCTAGACATATGAGCACAAGTATACACGCACACACACAGAGACACAGATACACACAGACACATCACACGTACACAGACAGACAGGCAGACACACGCACATACACACGCACACAGTCCTGGAAAAACCAAACATGACCTAGTGTATTTGCAGGTTTATTTGTAAGCACAGGTGGCCAATCCATTTCCAAGACAGTCAAGACCTAGTCATTAAATCATACTCCTGAGTGTGTGTGTAATTTGCTTGTTTATTTGTTTATTATGGCTTTGGTTTAACTAGGCTGCTCACGGTTCTTCCTGTTTGGCCTGACCGTGAGCCGTGAGCTAGGGCTTGCTGACCCGAATGGGCACTGTGTGCTGCTGTGTGCACATGTCCGCTCACCCGTGAAGAGAAGAGAGGCTCAGGGGCTTTTTCCGAGCAGCCTCAGCTGGGCAGCAACTGCTTCCCTCCTGGGAGCCAGAGAAGCTGCAGCAACAACCTCAGGAACGCACCTCTCAGCAAAGGATGAGCAGATCCCAGCCCCTCGCATTTCTGTTCTTTTCACAGCACAGGAGGTGCTCACATGGTTGGAGGGCCTCCTACGTGCTATGCTCTTTGCTCGCGTTATTTCCTTCTTACTTCATAACAGCCCCAACCAACATGGTACATACGCCATCTTACACATGAGGACACAGGCTCAGAGAGAGGAGACAGACACTAAATAAGTCCCTACTGGTGCTGTGAGAACTACAAAGGACATGCCAGGAGGCACTGTAGTATTGTTTGGAAGGAAGATTTGTCCAAGTGCCAGAGAATGCCTCCTGAGCAAGTCATATTTAAGCCACATCCAGAAGGATGACTAAGGGTTAGCGAAGGTGTGAGGTGGGGACAGGGCAGGGAAGAGCAGTCTGGGAGCAGGACTAGGGAGTGTGAAAGGCTGGTAACACTGTGGAGCATTGGAGGTGCTTAAAGAAGGCCAGTGTGATGCAGATAGATGACAAAGTATGGAGGAGAGTTGAGAGGTTGGAAAGAGGAGCAGGAGCCAGACTGGGGAATACCTTGGAGGCTAAAGATTCTGGATCATTTTGTGATATTAAAGGGTTAAACAGTTTTTGTAGATGATATCTGGACCTTATTTAACATTCTTCCCATGGGGAAATATTCAAAGTTTCACGAGATCAATTTTCCAAGGGACTTTTGGAACTCAACCAATCAACTGATAAGATGTAGAGTGGCTCTACCAATTGTGTTAGTTCCTGTCTTTTCCTGTCTATGAGTCTTATCTTCTTATCTACAATATAATTCCTTGACTTCAAAGATGTCATGCTTTTTAGAAAATCCTCCCCACAGCACACCCCCCTCAGCCCTAATTATTTACTATTAAACAATTTTTGATTATGTCTCTATTTGAGAGTGAAAAAATAAGGCATCTGATTGGTCTGTACTGGATGAAAATACATGCAACATTCCACCTCAGTTTAACATACTGCACAATAGATTTTCCTATACTACAGGTGAAATCATGCTTCCCTCAGGAAGGGTATTATTAGATAGTAAAGAGACTGGTTTCTGTCCTCCACACACAAAGATTCCTGATTACAATTGCATCCTGTACAGAGTAATATGTCCATTTCACTGTGTAATATGACAAGAACGGATTAATGCCCTGCCCCATCATTACACTTGCAGTGGGGGTTGAATTGGGGTACTTTAGGTTGCAAGTGTCAGATGCTCAACTTGAATTAGCTTACGAACAAGGCTGACTTATGGAAAGGTTCATGGTGGAATGAGGAGGGCCAAGGAGGTGGAATCTGAATAAAGACAGTATCTCCCACATGGTTAGAATGAGCCCTTCTCAGAAGAAAGCAGATATTCTCTGGACAAAAACTTATTGTCAACTATAAGCGTCTACTGTTTAAACCTTGAGGCTTGCACTATATTCTATCAGAAGAACACAGTGTGGTAGAAAGAGCATAACTTTTTGGGGTCAGGTAAAACTGAGTTTGAACTACTAATTTGCAATTTACTCGTGCCGAGACCTTACCAAATAACTTAAACTCTCTGAATTTGTTTTTCTTCAGCTGAAAAAATGACTATTTAAGGATTTAATGAGAGTGTGTATAAAAGAACATAGCGCAGTGCCAGAGACTTACTAAGTGCTTAATAAATGTTAGCCCCACTCCTCTCTCTCTTCATTAGGGAATGAGGATTAACCCTCTATATTAAACGACCCAATATGTGTAAAGTACTAGGACACTACCTGATGCATAGCAAGAGCTCAGTAAATGTGAGCTGCAATTAGCATCATTTGATGATTGCTTCCGTTTCTCTATAAGAATACTCCTAAATGAATCCACTGGCTTCCCATACTGCCTGTCTTCCTGGGGGAAATGGACATGAAAAGATGTGGACCTTTTTTCTCTATCCTCTTTTCATCTTAATCCTAGGAATTGTTCTTGCTCTGCAGTAGCCGACAGACTTTGGACACTTAGTCAATGTTAATTAATGATGTTGGTGTTGATGTGCCAGCTCTTTGATGCCAAAAATTTTTACGCCAACAAAGCCAAGGTAGAATTAAGCACCTGTGTGGCCATCTTGTCTCGGACGCAATCACCATTTGCTTTGTTCATATTCCCCACGCCATTCACGCCACTTAATTAGTCCACTTTAGTTGCCTTTACACTGATTGTATTGATGCAACTTTGGAAGCCCCTTCAGGAATTAATCTTTCCTTATTTTTTTTTTTCTGTAGCTGTGAATATTGCAAGACTCAGTCTCTCCCTCAGCTAGGAACCGAATAGAATCTGTGGTAAAGAGAGTGCAGAGAAAGCACCAGGTCTTGCTACCGAGGTGCATTAGGTATCTCAGGGTTTTACTTATCCTTATAGTTTACCTGTGTTTATTGGTCATCAAAGAAAACCTTCCTAAGAACATAAAAGAATGACATGGAGATGGTTCCATGAGAGGGGCTTCTCAGGTTGAAGCCCACAATCTTTTTGACGGCAGTGGCATTGTATAAAGCATCTTCGTGTCTCCACTAGTGATTAATTTAGTGCCTTGATCCAATAAAAATAATAACAACAACAAAACAGGAAGAGCAGCCAATGCTTATTAAGTGCTTCTGGACGCTAGGCATTATTCCAAGCACTTCACATATTATAAATAATTGAATTTTCAAAACAACTCTATAAGACAGTTACTATTATTATCCCCACTTTACAGACTAGGAAACTGAAATGCAAAGAGGTTAATCAAGTAACTCGCCGAGGGCCACCAGGTTATTATGTGGTGGTGATGATTCTCCAACATCAGCAGTACACTTTAGAGTCCGTGAGAGTAGATGCTCAGTAAATACTTATTGACCAATTATTTTTACTCTTTTTTTTTTTAAAGATTTGCACTTGAGCTAACAACTGTTGCCAATCTTTTTTTTTTAAATTCTTCTCCACAAAGCCCCCCAGTACATAGCTGTATATTCTAGTTGTAGGTCCCTCTGGTTGTGCTATGTGGGACGCTACCTCAGCATGGCTTGATGAGCGGTGCCATGTCTGCGCCCAGGATCCGAACCAGCGACACCCTGGGCCACCAAAGTGGAGCACACAGACTTAACCACTGAGCCACGGGGCCAGCCTCTAGTTTTACTTTTAATTTGTTTTTATCTATAAAGTGTCCTTTAAACTTTTCTCAGACAAAAAGAAAAGAAACCTTTATAGAATGTCTTTAGTGGACCAAATATGGCATTAGGTGTTATCACAGGCTTTCTCTCATTTAGTTTTCGAATAACCCTGGAAAGTAGATGCCATCTATTTTACAGATGAGTACCACGAGGATCAGAGAAGTAAAGAATTTTCTTAAGATTCTACAGCAAGTAAGGAGGGGAGATGGGATTTGAATCTTCATAAATCTGTCCGACCCAAAGACCATAATTCCATGCATTTCCTATAGCTGCCAGCTTTGCACCACATATGGAAACCATTGAGTCATTTACCGTAAATTTTCCACAGCACTGTCCTTTTGAGGTATATTTACCAAATTAAATAGATACTTTTATATATGTGCACATTTCCACAATCACTATGCTATGTGAATTCCATCCAAAAGATCCAGAAGTACCTCCATGCTAGAAAAGCAACTCTTTTTCAAGATGGATCACAATTGTAGCCATAAATAACAATACCAATAATTGCAATGTTTTACATTTTTACATTATAATTGCATTAAATGATTTAATTTAATTGCATTAAATGAAATACTTGAAACAATACCAATCATACGTATGTGAGGAAACCTCCATAAAAAGCCCTAAAGCACAGAGTTCACAGAGCTTCCAAGTTGGTGAACATATCTATGTACCAGAAGGGTGGTGCACACCAACTCCACAGATACAGAAGCTCCTGCGCTCAGGACCCTTCCAGACCTTGCCCTATGTATGTCTTCATCTGGCTCTTCATCTGTATCTTTTTATATAATAAGCCGGTCAATGTAAGTGTGTGTCTCCCCAAGTTCTGTGAGCCATTCTAGAAAATTGTCAGACACAAGGAGGGAGTCATGGGAACCCCGATTTATTAGCCAATTTGTCAGAAGTACAGGTGCCAACCTGGAACTTGGTGATTGTTGTCTGAAGGGGGGCAGTCTTATGGGACTGAGCTCTTAGTCTGTGGGATCTGATATTAACTCCAGAACTGCATTGCACTGTAGGACACCCAGCTGGTGTCACAGAATAACTTTGTGTAGAAACCTACATACTTGGTGTCAGAAGTATTGTGAGTGTGGTAGTAGGGTTCAAGGAAAGGAAAACAGTGTGTTTTCCCTATAGAGGTGTTAAATCTGATGTTCTGAGGAAATGCCCCTAAATCAATGAATTCTTGCTTTTCTAGTCTAAATTGCCATCCTCTTCATCAATCACCCTCCATATTCATTCCCTCTACCAGCACATTTTTCCAGGTCACCACAGGTGAAATCTTTAGCAACTGAACTGCCACTTATGTAATAGACTGCCTGTGCCCCACTTATCAAAGAGGATGATGTTTTCTTTGCCTCCCAGGTGACTGTTTTCTCAGACCACTCTCATTCGCACTTGTGTTAGTCCAGGTCCTCTAAGAAGCATATGCCAAAATGGGATCAGACATGCGAGTATTTATTAAGGGAAACATCTACGAAGGAAAATGAGGAGAGAATCAAGGGAAGCCGAAAGAGCCATCAGGCCACACTGAAGGGCTGACCACGGTTGAAGGAGAGCAGGAAGGAAAGAGGTTGAGTAAAAGAATCTAAGACTGCAGTGGAGTTCTAAAGAAGTTTGACAAGGTCAATGGAATGCCCTTGAGCCAGAGTTGCCCATCAGAGGAGTCCCATGACTCCCAGGATTGAGCCTGCCTTGCTATTCCTGCCACACTCAGTCTTTGGCTGGAAGCAGCCAGCGCATGGGAAGTATGGCCTTGGCATGAAGACACTGCAGATTGGGCAATCACACTCCCCACAGCCAAAGAGGAGAAAGGCACATTTTCATGTCTGCATACCCACCTATGACATATTATTACCAAAACAAAATTAAAATGGAGTCCTCTCTAGTCTTTAGGCATAATGACAAATTTATAGGAAATATAAGAGACAAAGGAACATGTCAAATGACATCACAAGGGCACAATCAGCAAAATTCAAACTGCAAGAAAATCCATAGGACCAATGATTCCATTTTTTGGTTCTAATTATCTTTAGCTGCATAATAAATCATCTCAAAACTTGTTGCCATAAAACTACAATTTATTGTTGTCTCTCATGGTTCTGTAGGTTAACAGCTGTTCGGGCACTTCTCAATTGGGGTCTCTCGTGAGGATGCAGATGGTGGAACCCTCTCAGCAGGACTGGACATTTAACATAGCTTACTCACATGACTGTCACTTAATGCCAGCTTTGGCCTGAAATCTTAGCTAGGCCTATAGGCTAGAATGCTTACACATGGCTTGTCTATGTGGCTTGGGCTTTTCATAGAATTTTCACGGTGGTCAGGTTCCATGAGACAAGGGAAGGTGTAAGGTTTATCATGATTTCGTTCTGGAAGTCCTAGAATGACATGTGCCACATTCTATTTGTCAAACAAGTCACTGAAGCCAGCCCAGACTCAGTCTCTTAATATAAGGAGCAGCATGAACAAATAGGAAGGGAAGAAATTGATGGTAACTGTCTTTGGATACTATCTACCACTTTCTTCTACCCAAAAAATTATAAGAAAACGTGAAACAGAGGTGGAATATATAACTCAAAAAAGACTAAAGACGTATTAATCAGTTGCAATGTTTAGATCTTGTTTGGATCCCAATTAAAACCAAAGAACTTTTAAAACAGCTCGTTTGTGAACATTTCACTTCCTTTACCTGGGGACTCTCTCAGGGAAAAAGAAAAGGAGTCAGGCGATCCAGTCTAATGTCCTTGTCAACATGACAAGCAGACCTCCAGATGAAGAGACCAATGATATACACTAGGCAGAGGGTCTTTATCTATGGAATGTTCTTAATGGCGTATCTCTGGTTAAGCATTGCTTATAGCAAATAAACCCAGAACCCATGGATTTATGAGGTTTCCTGGACAATGTCATATAAGCTGAAAATGGAGATGTTTCATATTATAAACACTCCCCGGGGTGATAATCTTTATACTAAACTTTGAGATTCTGTCCTCTTTAGTCTAGAGATTGTGTGTTTATTCCAGAAAGGAAGGACTTAGGGAAGCTGCCCTTGATGTCCTAGATCTTTCCATACTTTGTCTGAGTCTCTGGATTGCCTGTATTCTTGAAATTATTTGTGGAGTTTGATATTGGGTAAAATCTTTGGTTGTGTGAGTCTAACTTGAAAATCCACTGCTTTGTGATTATATACATATTATACATAGAGATATCTATCTATATTATATATATATGGTTATATATATAATATATATATGACTAGATATTTAATACTATAAGGAATTACTGTAGGGTTTTTTGATTTGATAGTGGTATTGTTGTTATTCTTTAAATATATGCATACAGAAATGTTTACAGATAAAACTATTTGATGTCTGGGATCTACTCAAAATTATCCAAAGTGTGAAAAGGAGAATGGGAGTATAGAAGACATAAGATGGACTATGACAGTCATTGAAACTGGGTAATGAGTTCACAGAGGTTCATTATACTATTCTCTCCAGTGTCATATGCAGAATATAATAAATTTAAATTTTTCTACAATAAAGAGATTTTTAAAACACTAAAAATAAAATTTAAAACAGATAATAAGATACCTGAAATACCATGAGTAACTATGTTTTATATAAAGTATTCTAAAAATCATATATGAAAATATAAGCCTTCCTACAAAAAAGAGCATAGATTGTGAACAAAAAGTTGATAGAAGAAAAAACCAAATTTTTAATAAAAATTTACTTTTCAACCCTCCCTCAGTGAAATACAAATCAGTATAGCAATATACTGTTAATTCTTTCTACAAAATTGGCAAAGAGCAGTAAAATTTATTGAAAGAAAGTGTTTCAGAGGGTGTGGCAAAATGGACATCTGCATGTACTACAGGTGGTAGCCTACATTTTAAAATCTTTCTGGAGACTATTTTTGTAGCATGTTTATCAAAAGTCTTAAAACTGCCCTACTGCTTGATCCAGAAAGTCAACTTCTGTGAATTTATCCTAAGACAATAAACCTAGATATGTGGAAACATTTAAGTACAAATACGTGCAATCAGTCATTGCTTACAGTAACATTTAAAAAAATAAAGTAATACTATTAATTATAATAAAATAAGATAAAAAGGAAAGCAAGAAGATAGGCAGGTAGGAATGAACAAAAAGGAGGAGGATAGGAGACCTGAATATCCAACAATAGAAAAAGTTAAAGAAGTTGTATTACATGCGGATATAAATACCCACAGTATTATGCAGCCATTAAATGAGACTCTATGATGACAAGGAAAGATATCCATGACAATCAATTAGGTGAAGAAAACAAAGGGTACTCCCAGCTTTCTTATTTGTGTTTATTTGTATAGATCTACAGAAGCGCAGAAAATGGACTAAAAGGATAAGCACTAAACATTATTGGTGATTATACGATGGGGAGGAGGGGGTTTATAGATGAGTTTAATTTTCTTCTTTTTATGCATCTACATTTCCTAAATGTTCTGTATTACTTTTATAAAATTAAAAAAAATTCTTTGTTGAATTAACAGTCCACTTCTAGAAATCTTTCCGAAGAAAATAACCAGAAATGTGCTCAGAGATTGGTCAGGATGGTCACTGCAGCATCATTTACAACAGTGGAAATAATCCAATTATCCCACAAAAGAGAAGGATTAAAGAAATTACGGTATTGAGAATACAAACATTTCTCATATTCCTGGGGAAACGCTGAGTGTTCTGTAATCATGCTAACAAGTACCACTATAACACAGTTTTAAAGCCTTTCTATGATCAACGCGACTCCCTTGAGTGAACACACTTTGACAGACCAACCAATAAGTGACAGGTCTTACTCCCAAAGTCAGCCAATGACGAACGGGTTAGTCCAATAGACATGTTTCTCAATGCCAACCAATCAACAGCAGTCTCACTAGAGTGATCACGTTTCTAGAGTTGATGTCAGCCTACTTATTCCCCTGAAAATTTGCTGCTCCCTGAACTCCAAACTTCCCAAAAACCCTATATAAAATCGTCAGTCTGTTCTGCTCGGGGAGGTCGTGGCTGAGCAGCGTGTCTCTCCCATACTGTGGCAAGCAGTCAATTCAGCTTTGTTGTACCGTGTTCTGTGTGTGTGTGTCCTTTACTATAGAAAGTAACAAATTCAGCTGTGTATGCATGTGTGCACGTGCATGTCTCTGTCTGTGTATACACACACTGAGGGAGCGCAGATACACACATATATACAAACATGTTATGGACTATAATGCGTTCATTAAAAATTTTATTTTCAAAGACTGTATAATGACAAGTAAAACTGTTTAAAATATATTAGATGAAAAAGCTGAATACAATATTGTATGATCCTAATCAGAGAGACAGAGAGAGGGAGGGAGAAAGGCAGTGAGAGAGAGACAGACAGACAGAAACTGGAAAGAAAATACACCAAAATGTTAAAAAGTGATTAAATCTGGATTGAGAGACTGTGGGTGATTTTATCTTTTTTATTTTTTCTTTTATGTTCCAAAAAAATCTGTTATGACCATTTATCATTTTTATAATGAGAGGGGAAGACTGTTTCTAAAAAAAAACTTTGTGTAGCATTATAGCGCTAAACCTTTTATGTAATTTTTAAGTACCACCTGAAAAGTTTAGGACCTCCTTGTGGTCCTTCTTGTAGATTGTCTCACTGATGCAGTAGGCCATGATATGAATCCAGAGGCCTACATTCCACAGAGATTTATTGTGCGCCTCTATGCACCACCCACCACATTAGACACTCAGGTACTAAGAGAGTAGTCCCACTTTAGTGATGTAACACTTCCCTGAAAACCGTGTGGAAAACGACATTTTCATAAATTGCACCAAGCGTCTGAAATTGTGCTTTCCCCTTCAACCATGTTCATCTGCTTATTGCTTGTGGGGACCATCGATGCAGAAAGTAAAGACAAGAAGCGAAGTACAGGTGTTTTTGTTAGGCATGACTGTGAATAATGATCTATGAAATGTAAAACAAACAAAAAAATGAGAACAACTTAGACTGGGTGTTAGAGAGTAGAAAATAAATTTTAATTTCTCCTACTATCTTTTTCTTTGTTTAGCAGAGAGAGAGAGTGCTAGCTGATTCTTTTCTTAATAAAAATTGTGTCAGTGCCCTAATTGCGTTTAATTAAGCCATATTTCTAGTGCTGAGAATGTAGAAAGACACACCGGAGCCCGCTGGTCTCCATTTCCTAATTCATGCAAGCAGCTCTTAAACGGGGAAGAAATGATGATTGACTATTGTGAACAAGCACAATAGTTAATCTCTTATGAATAGGCAGTAGGAGGGGAGTGTGTTTGTCTTGGGTTTGTTAGAAAGGTTTTCACGATCAAACCCTGAAAGAGGGTTTTCCCCATTTTCTGCCTACTGACAATGCATCACTGATAGTTTGACTTAATGAGGTTCTTAGATTTAATAAAATAGAAAAAGGCAGTGAACCATTTCCCAAAACGACTTGAAAGAAATATCTGGCAAAAGTAATTGAGATTCTGAGATTACTGGTACAAAGAACTCTATCAATTTCTTCCACACCAGATGATGCCCACTTTCTCTATGCTTCCTGCTGATTTTAGAGTTTACCCCGGTTGCTGCCTGGGTGGCAGCAACTCCACTTAATAGGGGCCATTCTTCATAAACTATGAGGTGCTAGGAAATTAATCAAAATTTTCAGTGGGTAAGCAGTAAATGGAGAGTCGGTACAGTCCTTAATAACATACCCTACCATTGCAAAATCTGCTGGAGTTTACATAGTGCTGTCATAGACCGTCAACATGTTCCATTCCCATTTTAATTCTGTGAGTTGGGGACCATTAACCTGACATTACAGCAGAGAAGACCAAGGCTCAGAATACTTAAGTGAGTTGCCCAAGGTCCCAGAGTGAGCAAGTGCTAGAATTCAGACCCAGGTCTGGTGCTTGACCCAGTCTATCTGAACTACCACACTTAAAGGAGCAGAAAGGAACATTGAGATCTGAGATCTGAGGACCTGAAGTCCTGTGCCCTGCCTCTTGTTAGCAGGTGACGTGAGGCACATCAACGAACCTCTCTGAACCATTGTTTTCTCATTTGAAAAACAGGGATAATCATGCCAGTTACCAATTTATTATTTTCTCTCGGCTCCAAATCCACTCTTCGTTGCCATGCTTTGTGATACTGCAGCTCCCAGAAGACGAGACTGCCACCTGGCCGTTTAGGTCTCCTTATGCCACTGAGCCAATAAGCAGGTAAAGACATTGCTCTACTGGCTAGAATGATCAATCCCAATCACCAAGGGAAAACTGAGTTGCTGCTTCACAATGGGGGCAAGAAGGACTATGTCTGGAACACAGAGGATTCCCGAGAGTTTCTCTTAATAGTTTCGTGCTCAATAGTAAAGGTTAATAGAAAACTATAGATTCAAACAAACAGAAAGCAGGATGATTGAGGACTCAGATCCTTTGGGAATGAATGTTTGGGTCATTTCGCCAGGTGAAGAACCTTCACCATATGAGGTGCTGCCTGAGGCTAAAGTAACTACTGAATGGGCTCTGGAAGAAGGAAGTCATAGATGATCGACTACGGCCTCATCACAAAAAAAAAGACCTAATAGTTTTGCATGTTTTCTCTTTGCTTGTTATATGTATATATTTATTTGTATATGATAAACATGCTCTCTCTCTCCTTCCCGTTATTATTTTATATATCAATTGTTGGAGGCTAACTTCACAATTTAGTCTTTAGGGTAGCAGAATATTCGCTGGGTCTGTGGCTGATCTTGAGAGTTATTAACAAGGCTGGTAATGAATACAATGACCGTTAGGCCTGTGAGTCTCCTCTCTTTGAGAAAAGGGTGAACACTTCCTCACTTTAATGAAGGAAAGCTGTCTTGTTAGGAGAAAACATAGAGGTGTTTGTTTTTGTATAGGCATTCAAATGTCTGTAAAAGGGTGCATATGGAAGAGAAGGAACCAAAGAGGTGGACTGTGCCAGTTATCAATGTATTGCTTCTCAGTTCCTTTTGTTGCCCTGCTTTGTGATACTGGAGTTGGGCCCTATAAATATTTCTCCTTTGCCAGCTAGTCCGATGTAAAGCTTTGTCAGTAGAGAGTGCTGTATAGGGACACTGCAGGTGGAAGGGACTTTCTTCCCCCTGGTTCCAGTATCAGTCTTTGCTTCTTGCTCCTAGGGCATGGCTGCCAGTGGCATTCATACAGGACAATGAGGGGCACTCATACTCCTGCAAGTTCTTCTGGCACTCTGGTGAGAGCCCTATGGTTTCTGGCTCACCAGCTTCAGCCCACCAGCTGGCAACCAGCTCTGACCTGGAGCAGCTCAGCTGACTTCTCCACCATCCAGTGGGCCACAGGCACACCCTCCAATGAGGTCTGAATCCCAGCCTACTTTCCAACTTTGCTCTTTTCTTGGATATTAACCTGTAGGTTATTCTTCAGAGTTCTCTTTTATCTCCTCCTGGTTGCTAATTCCCTATTACCAGTTAATAATCCTTTATATTACATTTTTCATGTTTAAATTTCTGGTGGTATTTCTAACTCCTGAGTGGACCCTGACTGATACAATAATGATACTGCTTTTGAGTATTTCACAGGGTTATTATGGTGCTCAAATAAGTTAATGTACTTGAAAACATTTTGAAATTTATAGAGTTTGATAAATTATTGCATTAATGTTTTCTCAATGAATCATCCTCTTGAGATGCATGCTATTTTTGTCCCCTCATGCAATGATTCTGGGCTTGGTCATAAGATTTGCTTTGGCCAATGGGACACCTTCACATGTGATACAAAAGAAGCTTGATAAGTGTTTGTATAGTGGGGTCTGCCCTTGGCACACTGCCGTGAGACTGCCATGTGAAGATGCATACTCCAGGCTCCCTGAGGATGGACAGCCATATGGAGAGCTCAGCCCAACTCCAACTTGATGTGGCCGTGGAATGCAGATGCATGGGTGAGCCTAAGCAAGACCCACCCACAGAAGACTCCCCCATCAAACCCACAGAATCATGAAAATAAAAGACCATTGACGTTTTAAGACGCTAAGTATAACTGAGATAATGACTGAAAAAAAATATGTTAAAATATTGGTAAAAACTTTTTCTGTGATAAGTGACAGAAACCTACCTCCAGCTTGTGTATGTAAAAGGAGAAATTATTGGTTTGCATAGTGGAAAAGCCTAGGAGTTGATTAGCACAGCTACATCCAGGTGTTCCAATGACATCATCAAGACTTAGCAGTCTGACTTTCTCCATTTATTGACCTACTTTCCTTCATTCTCACGCAAGCTTCTTCCACATGGTGGTAAGATGGATTCCAGTAGCTCTTATATCTTCACAGTTCCAACTTTCAACAATTACCACAAAAATCCTGGGCCTTAGATCACCTGCCCATCCCTGAACCAAACATTGGCCAAGGGCATGAAAAATGCTGATTGGCAATGCCTGAATCACATGTTCCACCCTGGAACTTTGGTTTGGCCAGGCCCACCCAATACACAGGCACTGAGAATGTTGCCCCAAAGAAACTCAAGGGGATATGACTGGGAGAAAGGATTCCATTACAGGTATCAGTGATATTATTATCGATAAAACATTACCTTGTACTTCGGTTCATTAAGGATACATTATTTTGGTCCTCCTTAGTCAGGAATCATTTGAATACCAAGAATATAAATACTCTTAAGGAAAGAGTGGAGTTTATTGGAAGTATATAGGAGAATCTTGTGGAACCTAAGAGCAGGCAATGTAGCTAGGTCTCATGAAGAACTGGATCTAAGAACTAGAAAGTCATAAAAACTCAAGGCCTCTTCTCACCTTTCTCTTTCCCCCTCTCACAATTACATGGTCTTTCATCTCTGTTTTCCACTGATAATTTTTAACTGTCTCATTTCTGTGGGGAACTTATTTCGTGAGACTTCTCTGAGGCTGACTCAACTTCCTGCCACAGGGACAGGCACACTTCCCAGACTAGCCAATCAGAGTATGGCATCTCCTTGGCTACAGTGATTGGATCCAGTTTGGTCATGTGACCCAAGCTAGGTCAATCAGAGTCCTCCCAACCTTTCTACCACAGTTGTCCTGAGTTCTTATTCCTCAGGGGGCCCCTCAGTTAAATAGATGCCTCTTGGAACTCTGTGGCCATCACGCCTGATACACGGAAGAGAGCTTGTTCGAGCCATGAGGAGAGAAAAACAGTGTAATGACATAATCTGAATTCTCAGAGCTACCATTACCTGCAGCCTTGGACCTTTTAATTATTTGAGCCCTGGGCTAGTGCTTCAGGCTTGGGAAACGTCTCAGAGTCTACCTAACTTTGCTCAGCTGCCCTAATGTTGTAATGTTCCTCTTGGGAGCCAAAATTCCCAAAGGGAAGAGAAATTATAAGGAATGACTGTGGAGGAGTTGATTTTATGTCCCCCAAAAATGTGGAAATATTTCTTTAAAGAGACCTTGCTAACTAAAAAGAACTCTAATTTGAAAATCCCTTTTACATTCTGGCTGTATTAGTTTTCTATTGCTGCTATAAACAAACCACAAACTTAGTGGCTTGAAACAACATAAATTTATTGTCCTACAGTTTCGAGGTCAGAAGTCACCAATGGTCAGCAGGGGACATTCCTTCTGGCTCCGGGGGAGAATCTGCTTCTTTGCGTTTTCCAGTTACTAAAAGCCATGGGCATTCCTTGGCTCATGGCCCCCTTTCAGAAATGTCATCACTGTAACCTCTGCTTTCATCATCATATCTCATTTTTTGACTTTGGCTTTCCTCTTATCAGGACCCTTATGATTACATTGAGCCCACCCAGATAATCCATAATAATCTCCCCATCTCAAACTCCTTAATCAGGTTTGCAAAATCTCTTTGCCGTGTAAGGTAACAAATTCACAGGGTTCGGGGATTAGGACTTGGCCAGCTTTAGGGTGGACATCATTATTTTAGCCCGCCATTGAACCAGTGAGCTCCTTCATTTTTTTTTAAAACCCGTGTTGCCCAAATAATATTATAATAACAGCAATGAAAAATTTGAAGTCACTCATTTAAAAGAAATGCTTTTATAAGCAAAAATATCTCTAACTCAGATGTTTGTCATTCTGCTTTATCCTGGGTGAGGAAGGACACTGGGATTTCAAGCATATTTGCTTCCTCTGTAGAACGGATACTGCTCATACTTTTCTTAAAATATGCTCATTTTAATTTTTACACTACCCTCCGGGCAGTGGGGGAAAGTAAAATAAAGACAGGAACAGAAAAAGATAGACGGATTTGAGCAAGATGCAGAAAAGAAGGTGGACAAAAATTCAGAAGCAGCTTCTTAGCACTGCTTCAGAAAGGGAGAGAAAAAGGAAAAAAGCCAAAACATACCAAAAATATTTGCCATTCTCATAAAATTGAACTTGAGTGAGAGGAAAGTATAAACTCTGACTTGGAGGATGCTGAGGGCCGGGGAAAGCTTTTTTCATTTGACCACATTTCAAAATAATACAAAGCAAGTGAGTATCTCTTAGAGTAAATGGCAAAGGGGATTGATTTTTAAATTACTTTTAAATCATAAAATCCCGTGGTTGTACAGCATTTTGGGTAGTCATCCGGTATACCAGGAACTTTGTTAGAGAAAAAAATCCAGGAAGACGTTTAATGAGAAATGCTAATAAATGCATGTCTCTGTTGTAGTGAACCTGTCTATTCTCCTTAGTAATTGAGTTTTCATCTTAGAAAAGGATTATTTATGAAAGGTGAGCATTTGAAAAGTCTGCCCCGAAAGTCTAGCAAAAAATATGACATTGTATAAGTTTGATAAAACCAGATGTAAAGAGACGGCAGGCTGAGAGCGGACTTCAGGAGTTTCTGCAACTTTGATGACTGGAAGCTTTAAGAAGGACCAATTTATTTCTCTAAGCTGGTTGTGTTCTTCTCAAAAGGGAGAGACTTGAATTAAATGAACATTCTCCATATTTATAGCAGTGTTCTTTCTTCCTTAATGGAAATTCAATCACTTCTGGATGAATTACCTGAAAATCAATTTGCCCAAATGCCAGTTTACAGAAATTCAATTCACCCAATGACAATTTACCAAATGAACAGTCTCCAAATTGGTCAAACTTACTGATTTATCAAAAAAATTGTTTTGTAAAATTGTTTCAGTATTGTTTCTTACTTTTCCAAAATTAGAGAGCATCCTAAACAAATGAGAAGTAGATTATGCAATTCTGCCATGTATTAAATGCTAGAATGTTTATTTCTAACCAGAAAAAAATGTATACATAGACTCAGTAGGAGTTTGCAGAAAGACTCCGTGTGTAAAAGGAAAATTATTCAACTGAGTGGAAAGAATGCCTGGAAGGGGGTTAGCATAACGTACTGTGTGATTAATACTTCAAACTTGTTACCTTCACCATAAACATGAAATTGTAAAGAAGGAATTTTAAAAAGGTTTAAAAATACTAAAAAGGTTAAATCAAGAAATGAACCAGAAAGTGACAAGAATGATCACATCATATAATAAATTCGAGCTATGAAGAGCCAAACTAACAAACATTGATTTGTTCCTCGAAAAAATGGAGAAAGTATCTTAAAAGTGCTAAAATATTAGAAAGACAGAAAATTATACTTCTAAAAAATGACATTAAAAAGAATTAGAAATCAGTATAAACGTAAAAATTCCTAAATGAAACGTTAAGGTGTCAGAGTTGATTTTTTTCCCCTGCTTTTTCTCCCCAAATCCCCCCAGTACATAGTTGTGTGTATGTGTGTATATATATATATATATACATATATATATTTTTTAGTTGTGGGTCCTCCTAGTTGTGGCATGTAGGACGCCGCCTCAATGTGGCCTGATGAGCGGTGCCATGTCCGCACCCAGGATCCAACCCAGCAAAGCCCTGGGCCGCCGAAGAGAAGCATGCAAACGTAACCACGTGGCCACAGGGCCGGCCCCATAGAGTTGATTTTTGATATTAAATATATTCCTAGAAGACTAAACCGCTCTCTAATCCAGAGTGGTTGACTATCTGGCCTTTCCCTAACACACTGCTGTGGAGACACAACAGAGCCAGTCAAATAAAGCTTCACAGGAGACTTCCAAAACTGTCACAACTATCCCATTCAGTTTGAGATGCTGCAAAACTGGGCTGGTAATATTTGCTATGTATTGCTCTAAACATTATAAATAATGTTTAAAAACAAGGTTTTGGTTAACGGGTAAACTTACTGAATAGGTCACCTTTCAGTCAGACCATGTGACTCACATGATTGAAATCCCCCAACGGCTCCTCACTGCCTCAGAAAAATCCAAACTTGGACCCCAGTTTCCCAGGTCTCCCACAGAACAACACCCGCCTACTTCTCTGTTCACATCTGACATTCACTCAGGCATGCTGGCTCCTTTATGATCTAAAAATTCCACTTCTACTTTTTCTGGCTTCCAGATCTTTGCTCTTGATAGGCCCTCTGCTTTAAAGACCCTTCCTTCATTTCTTATGACTGTCTCCTCATCTTTCAGGTTACAGCAAAAATGTCACCTCCTCATGGAGGCCCTCCATGATCACCCTACATAAAGCTTCCTTCCTCAGTTAATCTCCAATTATCCTATTCATTTCTTTAAAAAAAAAACAACCCTGGACAGCTAATCTTCGACAAAGGAGCAGAGGGCCTACAATGGAGAAAAGAAAGTCTCTTCAACAAATGGTGCTGGGAAAACTGGACAGCCACATGCAAAAGATTGAAAATCGACCAGTCTTTTTCACCACACACCAAAATGAACTCAAAATGGATCAAAGACCTAAAGATTAGGCCTGAAACAATAAGTCTTCTGGAAGAGAATATAGGCCGTACACTCTTTGACATCAGTTTCAAAAGAATCTTTTTGGACACTCTAACTCCTCAGTTGAGGGAAACAATAGAAAGAATAAACAAATGGGACTTCATCAGACTAAAGAGCTTCTTTAAGGCAAGGGAAAACAGGATTGAAACAAAAAAACAGCTCACTAATTGGGAAAAAATATTTACAAGCCACTTATCCGACAAAGGCTTAATATCCATAATATACAAAGAACTCACACTGCTTAACAACAAAAAAACAAACAACCCGATCAAAAAATGGGCAGAGGACATGAACAGACATTTCTCAAAAGAAGATATGAATATGGCCAATAGACACATGAAAAGATGTTCATCATCACTAATCATCAGGGAAATGCAAATCAAAACTACACTAAGATATCACCTTACACCCGTTAGATTGGCAAAAACATCCAAAACCAAGAGCGACAAATGTTGGAGAGGTTGTGGAGAAAAAGGAACCCTCATACACTGTTGGTGGGAATGCAAACTGGTACAGTCACTATGGAAAACAGTATGGAGATTTCTCAAAAAGTTAAAAATAGAAATACCCTATGACCCAGCCATCCCATTACTGGGTATCTGTCCTAAGAACCTGAAATCAGAAATCTCAAGAGTCCGTTGCACCCCTATGTTCATCGCAGCATTATTTACAATAGCCAAGACGTGGAACCAGCCTACATGCCCAGAAACTGATGATTGGATAAAGAAGATGTGGTATATATACACAATGGAATACTACTCAGCCATAAAAAAGGACCAAATTGTTCCATTCGCATCAACATGGATGGACCTTGAGGGTATTATGTTAAGCGAAATAAGCCAGACAGAGAAAGACGAACTCTATATGACCCCACTTATAGTTGGAAGTTAACATATAGACATGGAGAAGCGATCAGTGGTTACCAGGGAAAAGGGGGGGGGGGGAGGGCACAAAGGGGGAAGTGGTGTACCCACAACATGACTAACAAAAATGTACAACTGAAATCTCACAAGGTTGTAATCTATCATAACATTAATAAAAAAAAAACCAACCCTATTACTATTGGAAATTATTGGGTTTGTTTGTGTCTTTGCTTGCTTATTATCCATCTTCCTCACTAGAATGTAAGCTCTGTGAGAATTAAAGGTATACTTTAAACTTAACACTTTTCCTGACACACAGTGGGTATAGTGTAAATATTTGTTGACTAAATAAAAGGATAAATGCATTTATATTTGAGAACAGACTGCTTTTCTATTTTAAAAAATAACTTGGGGGCCGGCCTGGTGGCGCAGTGTTTAAGTTTGCATGCTCTGCTTCAGCAGCACGGGGTTCCCCTGGTCAGATCCCAGGTGTAGACCTACGCACCACTTATCGAGCCATGCTGTGGCAGGCGTCCCACATATAAAATAGAGGAAGATTGGCACAGATGTTAGCTCAGGGACAATCTTCCTCAAGCAAAAAGAGGAAGACTAGGGGGGCTGGCCCACTGGGGCAGTGGTTAAGTGTGCACGTTCCACTTTGGCGGCCCAGGTTCTCAGGTTCAGATCCCGGGTGTGGACATGGCACCACTTGGCAAGCCATGCTGTGGTAGGTGTCCCACATATAAAGTAGAGGAAGATGGGCACAGATGTTAGCTCAGGGCCAGTCTTCCTCAGCAAAAAGAGGAGGATTGGCAGCAGTTAGCTCAGGGCTAATCTTCCTCAAAAAACAAAACAAAACAAAAACAAAAAGAGGAAGACTGGGGTCGGCCCCGTGTTTGAGTAGTTAAGTTCGTGCAGTCTGCTTCAGCGGGCCAGGGTTTCGCCAGTTCGGATCCTGGGCACGGACATGGCGCCACTCATCAAGCCATGCTGAGGGTGCGCCCCAGATGACACAACTAGAAGGACCCACAACTAAAAATACACAACTATGTACCAGGGGGCTTTGGGAGAAAAAGGAAAAATAAAATCTTTAAAAAAAAAGAGAACGAGGAAGACTGGCAAGAGATTTTAGCTCAGGGCCAATCTTCACCAAAAAAAAAAAAAAAATCACTTGACTGAGTCTTGTAGTACTGTAAAAATAGAACAAAAAAGTTCTTTTGGAATGGACACTTGCAAGACAATGAATGGACCCAATGAATGGAAGATTCCCCTTCCACTTGAGGAACATTTCTCCACCTAATGGAAGAGTGCTTGACTTCCGAATGCACTGACCACGGGGATTTGGAAGCATCTGTAACAGGCTGTCTATGAAGAACTCATGTAAGAATGACTCGTCTTGTAAGAGCTGTCACTGAAGACAAAGCCGTGAAAGTGTAGGCGCATGGATCAGCATAAATCAGCCAAGGGCCCTCTGGGAAGTGTGTCTGCCTGGATGTATCAAGACCTTCTCTGGGAGGCTTGGATCCAAAGCATACTTTAAAGACAACAATATTAAGCCCTGGAATTGCTTCCGAGGAAGAGATGAAAGGAGTCCCATTACTTCTGCAACCTGAGCGCCCCAGGCAACCTTCCTGACTCTTTTCACTTCCCACTGAACTCCTGTTATTGAAGAAAAGCTAATTAGAAGTCAGAAGGAGGTTAAAGTTCCCCCAAAGACAGAATTTCAAACAGAAAATTGGGGAAAGTTTTGCAAGCTTGACAATAAGAAGGGTTTTGATAGCTATTAAGGTGACCTCAAGTTCACCTTCAAGCAAAATTTTGAGGAAAACTGGTGTAAGCCTCAATCTATTTTTACTCAATGAACTGAAAGAAAAAGGGAAAGAAGCTAGGCTTTATGTTGTCTGTTCTGGGCAAATCAATAATGAGTCTGCTCTTTTTTGAAGGCTTGTGTGGGATTAATGATCTTCAAATCCCAAGTTCAGAATTCAAAATATATGTGTATGTAATTATTGCAAATCTCATTCAGAAGCACTAGTTTGAAATAAAAGATTCAACGAAAATGCATGTGGAATGCTGACTACAAATTATCATACATATTATCATCATCTATTCAAATATTTATCTTTTCTGGGGACTATATGCCCACGGGGATTGGTAATGAGATATTGAGCCTCTTGCCATTAATATTCGGTCTCAAATTAAGCCCAGCTTTATGGGGAAAGAAAACATGGTTGTCATCCCCGTTTTCACTGGCTGCTCGTTGTAAAGAGGTAGGAGGATACGGTCAGAATTGGCTCTAGGGGAAAACTGCAAAGTGAGGTTGGTTTTCACTCTCTTTTACTGTCATTTGTCTCTCATTTCCTTAGGGTCTTCCTATTATCCCTCCACATTCCTGATGGCTTGTGATGTACCATCCCAACAATGCAGCCCCACGCCTGGGACCTCGACCTTCCTTCCCTCTGATCCATCCGAATATACTCTCTCTGCTCTTCTGAAAGCAAGGAAACTGAAGAAAAACAAAATCTCTTTAGTGTGGCTGTCACAGTGTCCCTCAAAACCTTGGAAATGAAGTTATCTTTTCGGAGTTAAACCATAAACGAATTCCTAATGGATCAGAGCAGAGATTAGTAAAGACCTTAATGGGACCAAATGGTTCCCAAGGCAGTAAGAATGGACATTAATCAGATTGAAAATAGTAATATGTATCTAAATAATGAGGACAGGGGAGAGTTTGGTCAGCCAAGGAGGTAGAAATCACTTGTCAGAGACACGACTAGCAGTGTGCTGATCACAGATGGGGGCCTTGCTAATTGCCTTCTTATTGTAGTCCCACGTGGATGCCACCAAATGTCCAAATTGTAAAACTCCTGCCTCCCTCATACCTCTAGCTTATTCCATTCTTTCCAAACAAGTGTCTGATAACTTGATTTCCCAGGAAGCTTGCCTACATGGAAAAAATGCAATGACCAGGCTAACAGAAACATTCAGTAAGTCTAATGAATATTTTTCATATTAAATATTATAAGCAGGTTCCCTGAATATATGACAGTGTGGGGTGAGCTACACAGGTGCATCACCTCTGGAACCCCATGAAGTTTCTGAGGCTATTAAGCTAGTATGGAAAAAGTGCCCTAATAGGACCACTGTGGTCCACTGTGGGTGGCAGGCAGAAAAATTCTAACGACACATGTCACATGGTCTGTAATTAAAAGAAATGCAAATTGCACACTGTTATGGGTTGAATTGTGTTCCCTAAAAAGATATGTTGAAGACCTAGCCATCCAGTACCTCAAAATATGATCTTATTTGGAGATAGGGTCATTGCAGATGTAATTACTTAAGTTAAAATGAGGTCATATTGGAGTAGGGCTGGCCCTTAATCCAACATGACTAGTGTTATTATAAGAAGAGGCAAATTTGGACACAGAGACACAGAGGGAAGACCAGTATGTAAAGATGGAGGCAAGACTGGAGTGATGCTATCACAAGCCAACGAACACATGCTGCTATCAGAAGCTGGAAGAGGCAAAAAAGGATCCTCGCGGGCAGGCCCTGGGGCCGAGGGGTCAAGTTCACATGCTCCACTTTGGCAGCCTAGGGTTTCACTGGTTCAGATCCTGGGTGCGGACATGGTACTGCTTATCAGGCCACACTGAGGCGGCGTCCCACATAGCACAACCAGAGACACTCACAACTAGAATATGCAACTATGTACTGGGGGGCTTTGGGGAGAGGAAGAAGTGAAAAAAAAAAAAAGAATATTGGCAACAGATGTTAGCGCAGGCACCTATCTTCAAAAAAACGAAGGAAAAAAAAAAAGGATCCTCACCTAGAGACTTTGGGGAGAACATGGCCCTGCTGACACCTTGATTTCAGACTTCTGGCCTTCAGAACTGTGAGAGAAGAAGTTTCCTTTGTGTAAAGCCACCCAGCTTGTAGTAACTTGTTATGGCAGCCCTAGGAAATAATACACATGCTATTTTAAGAAGAGAGAGCACCCAATAGCTTCACGAGCCCGTGGTGTATGAAGGAAGCATTCCAGGAGGAAATAGCCTGTCAGACCTAGGGCTGGGTTTGAGGACAAGAAGGACAAGAGGGCTTGAGATGGAGAAGTTGGTGAAGTGCCCTCTTAGAAGTAAAATCGCAAAGCACAGAACTCATCTGGGCTTCCATTGACCATAACCTAATGGAGGAAGGGAACCAGGCATTGGAACTTTAAAAGTTCTTAATGTCTGTTTTCCTTTTGTGATTAGCAGTAAAATCCTTAAGGGCTACAGAGGTAGCAAGAAAGAGGAGATGGGCGGGGCTGTGGCCTTGATGAATTAGGTCACTGGAAAGACTATTGCACCCTGTAGGCTGGTTTGAGGGAGAAAAATTCCAAAGGAAAGAGATCATGGATAGGAAGAGAAAACTGGGTGTTGGTCGCACAGTATCCCCCTTGGCCAGCTTCCTTAGAGGGGGATCCTGGAAAACTGCTCAGGAATCGACACTTCATTGGCCTCATAGGCAATCTTTTCCTCACTTCCCAAGTCTTACGCAGGCCTATAAATTATATAACTATTCCCTTCATTTCTCAACCCAGAAATCCAGGCATCATCCTCGATTGTTCCCTTTCCTTCACTCTCTCCTTCCGTGTGTCAGGAAATCCCAGAGAGATCATCTCCAAATACATTTCCATTACTCCTCTTCTGTCCTTTGCTCACCATCTCCACAACCCCACCTTAACCCAATTTTGCACCATCATTTGCCTGGACACCACAACAACCTTCTAATCGATCTCCTCACTTCCACTCTTCTTCCTCTAATCCATTCTTCACAAAACATTAAACATGATAGTAAAGCAAAAATCTGATTGTATAACTCCCCTGCTTAAAAGCATCCATTTCACTGAGAATAAAACCCCAACTTTTTACCACAGCTTCAAAGTATTTTTCTGTTATATTCCATCTCTCTCTCTACTGTTCCCTTGGTCCTAGCTGCACTGTTCTTCCTTCTGTTTCTCTACCCTGAACTCTTCCCCACCACAAGGCCTTTGCACACATAGTTTCTTTTAGCTGGAATGTTCTACCCACAGCAGCACGGCTACCTACTCCCTATCCTCAGTTTCAGCTTAAATGACTCCTTGGAGAGAACTTCCTTAGTGACCACCCATGTCTATTAATCTTTATCTCAGCACCTCATTTGTTCCTCCATCGTGGGTGTTATAACTTTCAATTACTTGATCTCTCTCTCTCTTTCTTTGTCTTTCTCAAAAATGTAAGCTTCATAAAATTAGGGACCATGATTGTCTTGTTCACCACTGCAACCCCAGCATCTAGCACAGAATTATAGTAGATGCTCAATAAATATTGTTTGAATGACTAAATATCAGTGTAGCCACAGTCCAACAAGGCCCCAGCACTGGATATTGTGGGGATGGTTAGAACCATTTGCTGGGAAGAGGATTTTTAAAAAATGTGCTTGTGATAGTTAATTTCATGTGTCAGCTTGACTGGATCAGGGGCTGCCTAGATATCTGGTTAAATATTATTTCTGGGTGTGTCTGTGAGGGTGTTTTTGGATAAGAACAGCATTTGAATTGATGGCCTGAGTAAAGTAGATGGCCCTCCCCAAGGTAGCTGGTCGTCATCTAATCTGTTGATCTGATACAACAAAAGTCAGAAGAAGGAGGAATTTGTCCCTTTCTTCTGCCTCATTGCTTGAGCTGGGCTTTCTCTTCTCGCCTTCTCCTGCCCTCGGACTGGAATTTACATCATCAGCTCCCCTGGTTCTCGAGCCTTCAGCCTCTGACTGAATGACATCTTTGGCTTTCCTGGGTCTTCAACTTGCAGATGACAGGTTGTGGGACTTCTCAGCCTCCATAATTGCATGAGCCAATTTCTCATAATAAATTTCCTTTTATATCCTATCGGTTCTGTTTCTCTGGAGGACCCAAGGCTGATACAGTGCGTGATGGATAGTTCCACTCAGTATGCTGGTAGCTGTGTTTGCAATCCAAAATGTTGGGAAAAAAATATTATACTTAAATATGTCCACTGTGGCGTTATTTATAACAGCAAAAAAGTTAATCTCTTGATTACAAGTGGAGAAAAGGGCGTATTTATTAACAGTTACCATACGGAACTTTAGAAACTATCAAAGAAGATATATAGAAGCAAATCTCAATGTGATCTTTATCTGTGATATTAATCTGTCAAATAAAAGGTCATGTTTTGTGGGGTTTTTTTTTTTTATTTTTTGGATTTGTAGCTTCATCAAATGACAAATTTATCTTTGCTTAATAACAATGTTGTACACCAATCCTTATGAAACCTAAAGAGTGGACGTATCTTTCACAAAAGATACAAGTGGATTCAGAAGTTTTCAGAAGGATATTAGTGGCCCAAAGGCATTGCAATTGCCCTATAAGGGGGGAACCCAGTGGCTCTTTCTAAGATGGCCTAAAGCAAGGGTTCTCAAAGTGTGGTCCCTAGACCAGCATAAACAGTAAATTCTGAGGCCCCATCTAGACCTACTAAATCAGAAACTCTGGGGAACAGAGGTCAGCAATCTGGGTTTTAACCCTCCATCTAAGTCATGCTGATGCATGTTAAATTTCGAGAACCACTGGTTAAGCAACAGCCCAATTACCAGTTCTGTGTTTACTGAGATCTACCAAAGGAACAAAGTTCTGTTCCTACTCTTCTTGAGCAAAGAAGGAGCCAGTTACCCTGTGGATCCTGGATAAGGAGAACTGCTCCATGCACTGTTGTCCATGTAGAGCGTGCCCCAAATCCTGCCAGGAGTGGTGAGATTCTTACCCCTTAAACCACTTCTCTGGCCAAGGATCTTCTCCTTTCTTCCCCACTGGGTCTGGGGAGGATGAGTCAGCTTGATCTGTGAATCTGTGTCTCTGGATAAAAGGCCACTTATTTAGAGGGAAAAGCTGCTTTTAGCACCTCCTCTGGAACTAGAAAACTAGTTCTTAATCTAATATGTTCCTCACATTAGTACTTGGGTTAGATTGAACAAATCTAGAGTTCCCCAGAGCTCAAGCAGAGAGTCAACACTCTCCGGTTACACTTTGTAACAAAGGAGGGCACAGAGACTCCACCGAAGTCTCTAAGGTTACACAGTTTGTAAGTGACAGAACTCAGACCAGCTGCTTCTAACTCAGTGCTTTTGTGGCTCTAGTCAATTCAGTTCCCCTTCTATTTCCAGACTTACTCAACATCTCAGGGCTTGTGGAAACGTCTATGGAGTAGGGCCTTGGGAGCAGGGCCACTGTGAGTACTCATGCAGTTTTGTACTGACCAAAAAAGCCCTGCTGAGAAGTGATGGGCAGAGCGCACCCTGAGCCAAGCCCCAACACCTGGCCCAGGGCTGCACCTGCCAGAAGGAGAGACCCTTTTACAAATTTGGAGGCCCTCGTGGGGACTCTAAATACAGATGTCTGAGCCACATCTTAGACCAATCAGAACAAAACCTCTGGGAATGGGGACTGCCTTTCACATATATAGTTTTTAAAGCTCATCAGGTGACTTTAATGTGCAGCCAGAGCAGAGAACCACTGTTCGAAATGATTTCTAAGCTTTCTTTACCACACTATAATTTAAGTGTCAAATCTTGACCTTATCATCAAAGGCAAGAGACACTGGAGATTTACTCAATAATTCAAGTTAATATAATCTAGTCATCTCCACAAAAAAGCATTGGTTGATGAAGTTGAATTCTTATCCAAACTTGTCTAAGCCATCAAGGCAATAGTGTATTTGAAACGATGTTAAAAGCAAAGTGTGTTTTAAGGGTAAAGGCTATTTCTATTTCTATATCTAAAGACTGACTACTAAAAACTGAAAAATTAAGTCTGTTGTTGTACAAAGCAATGAGATTTTGGGGTAGGTAGGGATTTTTTTCTCCTTCTCCTGGCTTTCCAGCCTTGGCTCATAAATAGGAACTTCCAGGCTCTTGGAAATATTAGATAGAAGCCTCTGCCTTCCTTATTTTCCTGGCTCCTTCTCGTGGTGGGATTTCTAGAAAACTGTTGTGTTATTGGCATCCGTCTTTTCTCAACTAGCCTCTCCAAGGACACACACATTCTTCACTTCAGATGACAAGCATAGGGCAAGCCCTACCCTGCAGAGAGCCATCTCTCGATGTTTATCTCCGGAAAGAACAGAAAGTCTGACTTTGTCATAGGTTCAAGCAGCTTATTCTAGTCCAGCTTTACTAGCAATAAATTTCGTATTTTGATCTTCATTTGACTTCAGGGTCTATTTCTGAACCGATCCAGCAAAATGATAGGACTAATTAGCCCCCTCGAACTCTAACAATTTGATCGACATGACCAAAATGACCAGTTTGACTGGCTTGTCCGTTGTGTTTTGACTCAAGCCATGCTGCAAAGTGGTGCTGCAAAGGCTTCGCTGCCTCTCTACTACTTCAGCTTTCTGTCAAACCAATTGGTTTTGGCTAAGAGAAGAGACGGCTGGATTAGGGGAGGCTGGGAGGTATTGGTCATCCTCACTGTACTTCCTTGTTGATGAGCTGAGGCGGATTAATTCAGCAGAATGCTGCTTTTGTTGGGTTTCGTAATGATTCTAGGCTAAACGCATGCACCCAGCCTGAGCTGATTTGTAGCTGTCATGAACTGACATAATTAGTTTGTTGTTGTTGTTCGGCATGGAGTCGTCAGGACTGGTAAAGCGAAGATTATATAGAAGTCTTCATAACCTTTACAGTCTGATTTTCACTATTATTCTTGCTCTCCTGGAAAGAAATAGTTGCTATCATTCTTTAAAAAGGGCTGGGACGCAGACCTTCTAGGTTTATTGACTCGAACAACTAATTTAATCTTTTTTGTACTGAGATGTTTCCAATGGTAAAATAAACTTTTACTGGAAGAGTAATCTTATAATCATTGCTACCTTGGGAATTGGATTACTCAGTAGCTGCATAGCTAGTAAGCATTAACGCAACTTTGTGCCCAAAATCCATAAGATGGGAATTTTAAAACAATGTGTAATAAACTTAGATGATCTAGGTACAGAAATACATTGAATTAAAAGTATTACCTGGATTCTAGAAACCACAAATTGATATTTAAAATAACGGTTCACTTTTCTTCTGAATAATCTTGTCTGATTATAATGTTTCTAATGGTGTAGGCTCAAGTTGGATTCTTATAATGAAACTCAATTTCTCAGCTTTTGAATTCTGAGGACATCGCTCTGAAGAAAACTGGATGTTTTAAGCCACAATAATTGATTAAAAGAAACTTCTGGGAAGAGACTGTATTGATACAAATTATGTAGTCAAAGATTTAGGTAAATTTATAGGCAAAAGACTCTTTAATGTCCTCAGCCTACATGATTAATAATTTAGAGCCAGATTTAGGGGCACTCCACACAGAAAGAATTACATTATCCAATTTCTGTTATGTTATCCTGAAGTGTAAGCAGCAAACTCGTTAAAAATTAATGAAGTAATCAGACAAATTCTATGACTGTGCGTGAGCTTCTCATTAATGTTTCACTAGACAGCATTAAGAAAGACTAAATAGACTGCACTAGATTTAGAAGTAATAAATGGACTTCAAAAGCAAAGCAACTTAATGACCTTCCAGTAAACATAAAAACTTGAAACAGAAAGGATAAAGGATTTTAGAAACCTATCAGCTGCACATTTTGGCTGCATCTATAATGGAAAATGTGAAATAGATTATGATCAATTACCTGCTTAATTTGATGAATCAAGGGGCTGGGTTTAAATATTACTTTGGAGCCTATAATTACTGATTGGACATCAACAGGTTAAAGTGCCTAATTCTCCCTTCACTGAGTACTATTTGACTAGAGCGTGGTGTCTCAACAGCAACACTGTTGACATCTTGGCCTGGATAATTCTTTGTTGTAGGGCACTGTCCTGTGCATCTCAGGGTGTTTATCAGCATCCCTGGCCTCCCTCCACTAGATACGAGCAACATCGCCCAGTTGTGACAACCAAAAATGACTCCAGACATTGCCAAATGTCCCCTGACATTTGTACCCTTGTTACACAGAGGCAGAGAACTCCAAGAATACAAATAGCACATTTCCAGTCAGAGTGGGAGGTTCCGCACGGCATTAAATGAAAGGATTAACTTGTAATTATTTGGTCAATTTGGATTTTGCAGACAATTAAACTGGTTAATTCAGATCAAAATTTCTTCTTCTGGATTTGACTTAGGATTGGGATCTACATTAATTCAATTAGTGGACTAACTGCTAGGCATATTTTTTATTTTGACTTTAGGTTGCAGGCTCAGAAATCCCTCAAGTGCAATGATCAGGGCTAAATGCAGATGGAGCCGCACTCATCAGCGTGATTATATTTCTCAGGCCTTGTTGTGCACACACACATACACACACGTACCCCTCCAGGAATTCTTCCCACTGGTTTCTGGTGACCTGGTTCTTCCTCTGGTATCTGCACCACCCCTTCTCTACCCCTACCTCTGCCTAAGCTCGTCTGTTCCAGACTGATTTACCAGAGAGCTTGATAATTAAAAGTATGAGCTTTAGAGCCGGACAAAACTGTTTGCTTCTGACTCTATGATTTATCAATGCCCTCATCATGTGAAAAAGTGGGATCAGTCATGATAACACTTGTTGTTGTGACAACTGTACGAATGGGTTGGGAGGTTAATGCTTCTACCAATAACAGAGACCCAACTACAATGCTAAAATAGGTCAGGGTTAATTTGTCACGTAGAATTCTGATGGAGGCCACCCTGAGCTAGATTGATGCTCCAGGAATTGACCAGGAACCAAGGCACTTCCTATATTTCTGCTTTGCAATTTTCAGTGAGTGGTGTCCATCCTCAAGGTTAAAACATGGTTGTTGTATCTCAAGACATGATTTCCTCACTCCTGGCAGTTAGAAAGGAAAGCCAAAAGAGCAAAGGAACTTTTTCAAAAGTGCTTCTTGATGACTTTTTATTTTCATTGGCCACACATGTGAGAAAGGCTAGGCAATGTGGTTTTTAAGACAAGTACAGTTGCCCCCAGTGACATAGCAGTTTTGTTAGTGAGAAAGAACGAATATTGGATAGACACTAGAAGTCTTTGTCACTTTGAGACTGCCCCCTTGCCTCCATTGGATCATAAGAATCCAAGAACTTACTTGACTCTAGGAAAATAAGGAGGGTCCTGATTGGATGATTACTGCCATCTTTCCTGATGCTTCTTCAATGATCAACATGTTCTGCTACCAGGCACCAGTGTTTTGAGTGGGACTCACAGAAATTCATTGGCCAGAGGATGCTCTCTAGGCCACAGTGATAGAGGTTCAGTCTCCATAGAGGCCTCCTTGCTGGCATTCTATCAGATGACTGTGTCACCTCCAGAGTGCTGGGTGGAGTGGATCACACACCTCCTAGAACTTGCCACCATGCCCTTCCACCCTAGTTAGTCTCAAGGAATTTAACTCTCCCATTTGGGTTCATTTGTCTCTCCCTGAACCCCCAGAAATAGCCTTTCCCCAATCCAGGACAATCTAGGTCTAAAACTCCGATGGGCCCAGGTTTTGAGAATTCGGGTCAAATGCTTCTTAGAGCTAAGGAAATTCAAATCTTCAACATACAAGGCTGGCTTGCTTTATTTGGGGCAAAAGAGAAAGGGACACATACAATAAAGCACACAAGCAATGCTATTGGGGGAAAAAAATAAGGGAAAATTTTACATTGACCAGTTAATGTCTTTAGCAGTTTAAGTGGAATGTCCAACAAAAATGAATTTTCATCTATGTGGGAAAAATGCAAATTATTCAATGATTCTTTGAATTTTAGAATAATGGTGACTTTTTTGCTCCTTTTCCCAATGCCATTGTAATGCTAAAAGTCTAACCCTTAATGAGTACTGACATTATGCATCCAAAGGGAGCTTTCCTTTTATTTTTCCACAACTATAGAAATAGAGATCTGTGTCCATGTGTTAATGTTTAATGATTCATTGTCTGATCTCAGGCTTGTATTTTGCCCTTTTGAAAGAAAATGCTATTTAAGTGATGAGTGAGGTATCATGGAATTTCCTAAGTATGCGCTACTCAGGAGAACAGTGGTAAATCACTGTGTTCTGTAAAACAGAGTAGGTGTGGCAGACACAGACATTTAAATACCCAATAGCCATTCTCCCCACTGCCCTGCTATCTCCTTTCTTCCTTGGTAGCAGAGCCCTGATTTTGGTCAAGTATTTACCTTCCCACATACTCCGCCCCAGGAGGGAATGGCTGATTCATCACCCTAACCCAATTGTTGTAATCCCATTACTCTTGCTAATGATTGGTTTAAGCATGGACATGTGATGCCCAATGAGTCAGCTGGGGGGTTTCTTCCCTGAAGGGACACAAAGGAGAACTTGCCCATTCCAATGTTTGGATGTTGTAATGCAAAGGCCTTATGTGGCCATCTTTTGACCGGAAAGAAAGATATGGTTGATATATTATGAATGGCATAGCAGAAAGATAGAAGGTACCTAGGCCTTGATAACATCCCTGAGCTTCTGAACCAACTCTGAATCACCCTTGGTTTGTAGGATAAAATTTACTGTTTGAGCTACTTATGGTTAGGTATTTTGTTATTTGCATCCAAAAGTATCTTAACTGTTAAATGACATAAGAGGCTTTATGGTGCAAGAAGAGATTGTTAGCTGTCTGTACAATATCTATTGTCCATTTTTTTCTTGTTAACAGAACCCTGATTATATTCTTAGTAGCAACTGACCACATTTCCCAGCTTCCCTTGAAGCTAGAGCTCAACTGAGATGTAAACAGAAATTGATGGGAGTGTCTTCTGGGATTGCTCCCTAAAAGGCACTAACTTAGCCAAGATGCTCTCTCTTTTCCCCTTCCCTCTCTTCCCTCCTTTTTCTTGCCTGGAATATAGATGTAAAGCCTGGTACTCCAACAGCTGTGTTTGACTGTGAATAGATTTAAGGATGGAAGCCACACATAAAAGATGGTAGAGCAGAAAGAAAGAAGGAGCTTCAGTCTCTGGTTGACCATGGAACCACTAGGCCAGCACCAGACTATCTGTCTCTGGATTGTTTTCGTGTTTAAGCCACTATTATTTGGGATTACTAACATATGCAATGAAACCTAATCCTGATGGTTGCAGCTGCTAAATGGCATTAAAAGTGATACTTTGGAGAAGAAATTGAGATAGAAGCAGAAGTCTTCTTTCCTAGAAGACAGATTTTTTCAAATTTAAAAATTGCCGTTGAGTTATTTTGAAAAAGCAAAGAGCTACTCAAATTGTATTTAATAGTTCTATTTTGTAATACAATGATCCTAAAAAATGATTATCTTTTGAAACTGATTGAGAAGGCAAGGAATAGAAATGATTATAATACTTATTACTATGTTTCTGTGACTGCCCAGAAAAGAGTCCAAAAGTGGATTACCAAATTCATTCAGTCTGCAGATATTTATTAAGCACATAAAACATTAGTGGCCCTGTGTTAGGCAATGTGTGTGTGGTGTGTGTGTATGAGAGAGAGAGAGAGAGAAAGAATCAGATATAGACCCCATATTCATAGAACAAAATGAATGTTTACTGGCAGAAAAGAATATTAAAAAGATAAGGCCAATTTTGTAAAAAACAAAAATTAAAAATACAAATAATCGCCTAAAGAATGGAAGGAAATAAGCCAAAATGTTAAAAGTTCTATCTCATAGAGTTATTATTTTCTTTATATTTTTTCATGTTTCCTATAAACAACATGCAGTTTTTAGTCAGAAAATAAAAACTTTATAAAAAAAATTTTATTGCTAAAAAAATGTAATTGTTACAGTCAAGGAATTTGGAGCCAAAGTCCTCCACCCATTGTGTCCTGGGAATTCTCAGCTTTCTGCATTTCTCTTCCATAACTGCTTAAAATTCTTCAGTTGATCATAGTGGCTTTAGTGGAAGATTTTGAACCTATTAAAATGCAGATCCAATGCAAGGTCAGTAATTCTTAATCAGGAATGCACATGGGCTTTTAAAAAATAAAAATTCTTGTTCCCATTCCAAGCGGTTCTGATTCACTAAGTCTGGAATAGAACCAAACCATGTGCCTCTTTACTTCTTGTGTGATTCTGCTGTGCACCGTGAGTTGAGAACCATTGCTTTAGGTTGTTATCAGTTACGGGAACCTTAGTATAAATGAGGATCTAGGGAGCTGGCCCCATGGCCGAGTGGTTAAGTTCGCGCGCTCCGCTGCAGGCGGCCCAGTGTTTCGTTGGTTCGAATCCTGGGCGCGGACATGGCACTGCTCATCAAGCCACGCTGAGGCAGCGTCCCACATGCCACAACTAGAAGGACCCACAACGAAGAATACACAACTATGTACCGGGGGGGCTTTGGGGAGAAAAAGGAAAAAAATAACATCTTAAAAAAAAAAAATGAGGATCCAAAGAAAAGTTTGACATGGAATGAGGGGACATACAAGGGCAGTCGCACCTAAAATTGAAGGGATGTGAGGCAGTCAGCATTGGAGAGAAGCGCAAAAGCTTACAACTTCACCATTCTCCCAGGGCCTTGCCTCGAGATTACAAAGGACCAAAATGTATGAAAACATACCCTTTACGGCATTGCAGCTTACTGAGACAATGGAAGAGCCAGGCCTATGTCTCAGAGAGGGAGAATGCAATGAAGAGAAGGAGAGACATAGTTTGAATCTTCTGGTGAACAACGTGAAATCATCTTGAAAGTGTCTCATTTTTGAAGGCTTAAATCGGGACCGAAAAGTCAGGAAAGAATCACTGCAGACACATCCAGGGGGTGGGACCTGAGTGTCTCCAGATACTGTTAAAAATTTGGGAGATGATGCTAGACATAGGACACTGCTTCTTGAGGCGATTTAAGAGACCCAGCTGGGGCTCGTCACAGTTTCAATACAGAGCCAAATTCTGCTCCAAGGTTTTCATAAATGGCTCTCACTCTGCATGGTGTGTGTACATGCCAGGATAGGTCCTAATCTCCATCTTTGTTTATCACTGACAGAGGAAGATAACTACAGGAATCATTTTTCTCTCTCGTATCTTGCCAGAACAAAAGATCCATCATCGGCCCTAAATAACCAGTTGTTTATATCGGTGATTTCTTGAAAGCTCTACATTCCATTGTGTTACAGTAATTTCTTCCTCAATTCTTAATTAGGGTATTACTACTTGAAAAATGAGCATATTTTTATTGCAAGTAGAATGATAATAAATCTTATCAATTTAAAACAGGAATCAAAGCCCCACTGAGTTCGGAGGAAATCAAAGGACTGTAAAATGTACTTCCTCCATTTTCTCCTGGGCGGTCTGATTCTTCCAACATCAAGCTCTGCCTGCTATCTTGTCAGAATGGGCTGAACTATGCAGATATTTCAGACGAGACGCTACATCGTACATTACTAATTATACACATAGAATTCTGGTGCTTACATATGCTTAATGCATCGAAGGGGGAAAAACCTTACCTTTTTGTTTATCAGCTTCTAGGACTTATCCTTTAGGATTTAGTTTGGAAAGATTTATCCAACTGAAGAATTAATGTTTAAAAAATCATGTTAAGGGAAACTAAAGAACTTCCTAAACTCAACATGATGAAAATAAGAATTCCTTGTAGGAATGGAGGCTTGTTCCTTAGTGCCCTGGTAAGACTACAGATTTTCCTTTACTCATCTCTAGAAATAAAAGAGAATTACTTCAAGAAAAGCGGCCATTATCAATTCTATCCAGAGAAGTAATTACCATATTAAATATTCTCACAGCATACAGCATTGTAGTATTGCTGATAGGTGAATATTTTACGTTAGCCTCAGTAAAAACTAAAATCTCTCTCTTGATGGAAGTACCAAGTTAAGTACTTAAAACAATCATAGAAAAGCTTTTTTTGTAAGTGCAATAGAAGAGCATCATGTTATATCCTTCGAGGGAATATGAAAATGGTGATTCTTTCTTCGGAAGAACACAACGTAGTTTCTCCAATGGCAAGTCTTGTCTACAAAAGAAGAGTGCAGAAAAGGCTGTAGTCTTAAAATGCATCATTGAACACCAATACCCAGTTACAGGTTTTATGACTGTAATCACAAAAGGCTGAAGACCAAGATCATTTCCTATCACAGCTGCGGCCAGTTAACAACCTTTTAGGACCATGTTCCAAGAACACACACCAAAATAATTGACGTCATCTGCAAAGAGAAATAATACTCTGCAGTCTCCACCAGCAATCTTGAACTGCCGCAGGTTATAAATCACCTCACTTAGCCTACACTGCCACTTCTGCCTGCGAAGCAAGCTCTGCCCTGCTAGACCGACCTTCTGAATAACGCTACCCAACTTCAGTTACACATTAGAAACCACTGACACGGTTTCTTTTCATTTGTTCATAAAAAACTGCTAGGTGTGTCTCTTTTTGAAACTAGGGATAATTTCTAGATCATCAAGATGATCAAGTTATATAAATCTCCCCCCGTTAAATAGATGTGTCCCAAAGTCACTCAACCTCATGCTCTTCATGCCTAGCATAATGCTGGGCACAGGGCTCACTGAGGACCCACTGACTGATAGATTGGTCAATGGCTGCAGTGTGGATTAGCCAGAGAGGGTGTCCAATGCTGAATGCAAGACAGTGACCCTTCTTTGAACCCTCACTGGCAGTTAACCAAGGAATTTATGTCTCATCCCTTCCAATTTCTGCAAGTTATAATGAAGCACTTTCTGAAATTCATTAAGGGGAGAAAAACCTTGATTTACTACTGCTGGCATTGCTTTCTTTATTTGCTTCTTCTCTTCCTCCCTTCTTTGTACTCATCTCCTCTGCCCTTTCCTTTCTATTTACACCCATAAGCATTCATTGACGAGTACTGAGCTAGGAGCCAGGGCACATGCAAAGAAAGACATATGTTTCTCCCCTGCTCAAAGGAGCTCCCCATTTAGTGAGCTACCATTTATAATAATGATAGCTCCATTTATTGCGCATTTACTTCATTCCAGGTACCTTTGATACTTTTTTGGATTTGATCTTCATAACAATCTTGAGAGGAAATCCTTTGATCACCCCATTTTACAGACAGGAAGAAAGCTCAGAGTGGTAAATTAACTTGCCAAAGGTCACACAGCTAGTAAATGACAGATCTGGAATCCAAACTTGAGTCTGTTTGGATCCCAAACCAATGTTTATTCCACAATAATATTTTGTTCCTAGAAAGGAAAAGCTGAGCTCAGGGTTGGGGAATGTTTACTAGTGTACTAACAAGGGATCTTTCCTATTCTGAGGAAAGATTTCTCTGAAAACATTTGCATCTCAGCTTGATTACAATTCGTAAAGGCACACATTTAAAGCACAGAAGGATATAAAGCACAAAAGGCTATGTTTTAGGTCAGTGCTACTTAAAGTCTGATCTACAGACTGGCACCAGTAGGTGAACTATGTGTTATCAGTTGATACTATCAGTATCGAGAGTAACCATTTAGGAACTTTTATAGTAATTTTTTTTTATTTTTTATTGCAGTAATAGTGGTTTAGAGCATTATCTAAATTTCAGGTGTACATTGTTATATATTTCGATTTCTGTTTAGATTACAACTTGTTCACCACCCAGAGACTAACTACAATCCATCACCACACACATGTGCCTAATCACCCTTTTGTTCTCCTCCCTCCCTACTACCCCTCTGGTAACCACTTTTTTAGCAATTTGACAGAGTAATAATAATAATATAATAATAATGTATAATAATAAACAATGTGGCATATTTTGGGATTCTTTTTTTAAAGATTTTATTTTTTTCCTTTTTCTCCCCCAGCCCCCCCCAGTACACAGTTGTATATTCTTAGTTGTGGGTTCTTCTAGTTGTGGCATATGGGATGCCGCCTCAGCATGGCTTGATGAGCGGTGCCGTGTCCGTGCCCAGAATCTGAACTGGCAAAACCCCGGGCTGCCACAGTGGAGCACACGAACCTAACCACTTGGCCACAGGGCCGGCCCCTGGGATTTTTTAAATTTAATTTTTCTACTGGTTTATTTTCATTGTATTTTACAAAAGTATCAGTCCACATAGACTGAGCATTTTAAAAACCTGGTATTTCATACACAAATAGTTTGAAAAGCCCTGGTTTAGTTCATTCTGAATATAAATATGTAAAATTTAAACCATGGTAACAAGCTGTCAATATGATTTTCCAGAAACACCACTAGGACGACCAAAATAGATCTTTTCTCTTTCCTGCCCTGATAAACTGCTAACTGCTGACTGGGCCTGTTACTATGGGAGTGGGAGCCGTGGGCCACTGGAGGGAGCACATCGACCCCAGAGCTCCTGAGCACGGGGCCCAGAACAAAAGGAGTTTTCAGGAGGTGCTTGATGAAAGGCAAATGGAACAACTAGGACCAGTGACCCGTGAGGTAAAAGTCTCCTCCAAGTTTTAATTCATATTTCCTGGTGAAAAAAAGAATTAAGTGTGGACATATGGGTGAACCTTCCAGTAATTTTGATCATGGGACTTAGCGACAGACATTGAAGATGCTTTGAAGTGATGCCATTTACACGCTATGTGGGTGGAGAGTTGTGTTCTTTACGCGACCTTGGTGGACTATTTCAAGGATTAATCCATGGCTGTAGGACAATCTGAGGGCTCTTCTGAGGGGAGAATGTAGACATATCATTTGGTACTTGGAAGCGACATCCTGGACAATTTATGTACCCAGGAATCAGAATTGGCTTATTCATGACTTCTCAGGGAAGTCATGCATTTAAAGAGAAGGTTATTAGAACTGGTGATAAAATGCCACTGCTGGCAGAAAATGGCATTTTATGAAAGCTTTTAAAAGAAATCTTTCCCCGCACCCCGAATGATAATATATTTAAGATTTCAATTGCATGTGTCATTTCCTTATTTTCAGAGCTGTGTCCTGGCCGTGAAAACAGCTTCTGCTTAGAGTGACACCTTAACTGAAGTTGATAGGGTTGATTTTCTGCTGCTTGGTTGGTGACAAGCATGAATCCTTCATGGAAAAATCTGAGGAATCGAGTTGCGTGGCTGGCCCTGCCCCCGGAGACCAGCCGTGAGAGCACAAGACGGCTCTTTTATCTGTGACTAAAGAAGCTAACAGGATGACTCAGAGGCCCAGGGAAAACATGCTCTAGGGATTTCTCCCTTCAGATCCCTAAAATGGGAGGAAGATTAATGGCTGGCAAAGTCACACTGCAGATTATAATTCTCTTCAGGCAGGTTACAAAGGTGAACTGACAAACTCTGAGGTGGGGAGATGAGGAAAGGGGAGGGCTGGAGAGCTGCTTTCAAAGTCATTTATCAGAAAAGAAAGCATCTCTTCACAAAATGACACCATGTCTAAAAATTCTTGCCTGGCCTCCCAATCTGTCATATGCTGGGGTGTGAACTAACTGTGCCTTCATAGTAATCAGAAAACAGAATTTGTGCACATGAAATATGTAAATATTAGATACATATGTTTAATAAAGCAAGCTGGCTTGTTTTAAACTCTGAAATGAATCAAGGCTGAAATTTCATATATGGATTTGCTCGTTTATTTGATGAATTACACAGACTGGCAGCTTTATGAATACCGTAAGTACCCCGGCTTTCTGATAAAATATTGAATATTCATTTTGTAATATAGATAACCAGATCTCAATATTATTCTAAAAACTGTATATATAGTAGAGAGAGCAAATGTTCCCCCTGGAATAGTTACTTATTATCAAAGATAAATTTGTTGGGTGTGATGGGGTTCAGGACATGCTACCCAAAAATACAGCACCTTAGCATATTGAATATCTTAAGCTGAAGGAATTTGAGAAAACGGCAGAAGCAAGAACTTCACTCTGACCTCCCCACCTTGTTCTTCTTCCCTGAAAGCAAGAGATAAACGTCTCTTGTGAAAGTTCCCCACCTGTACCAGGACGAAGGCAGACATTTGTATCAGCGGAGATGGGGAATTTGGGGCTGAGAAATCTGTACAAACACATCTTGTTAAACTCACCCTTATCTTTCTAGTTACTTCTTCACCATTTACTACCCCTAGTCCAACCCTTTGTCTTGTCAATTCTTCACAAATTTATTGTTTCTTTGTCTAAAAGGCATAAAAGCTTTCTGCCCTGGTCAATTCTTCAGATCTTCATTGTCTTGTGAAGGCTCTCATGTATATGTAAAAATTCAATAAAATTTGTAGGCTTTTTTCTAGTTAATCTGTCTTCATCAGTTTAATTTTCAAATTCAGCCAGAAACCCTAAGAGGATGGAGAAAAACTTTTTCTCCTCCTACAGGTGAGATATAACCTTTAGCAGGATAAGCTAAAATAAGTCAATTCAACCATTGACTGAGGTGTCATGGTCAATTCACAAACCGGATATGAACTTTAGGTTCCCATGTCACAGTTTAAGAAACAGATCAAGGCCCAGCAACACTGAGTATGATCTTAGTTGAACTAAGAGAGAATTGTTTTCTTTCCCTTCAGAAATTCTGTGAAGTAGAAGTAAATTTTATTTCTGGGGAGAATGACCAAGGTATTCATGGTTAACTAGTACTTGTGCAAAGTAGGAGACTAGAATAGAAAAAAAGAAAAAAATAACATTTATTGCAGACGTAAGATGTGGGTGCAGGTCAGAACTTCTTCTGAGTTTCCTTTTATAAAGTTAATAGAGTAAGAAATGTATAATATATGTAATTCAATGTTAAACAGTGAAAAGTAATTTTAGGATCTCATACTCAAGCTTTGCTTTTTCTGAAACGTTTTTCCATACCTAAGGCAACCACAAGAATCAAGAAATTTTGGCAGCCAAATCATACCTGCATAATCAAGAAACTTATGCAGACATGCTTTGGCTCCAAAAATGAGAACATATTTTTTATTATCTAACTTGGCCAAAACACTCAGATGTGTTTTTAATTGTGCAGTAGATAACAAATCATAGATTAGCAGGAATGTATCCAAACCTTCTCCAGGCCAAAAAAGAGAAATCGATCTTACATTTAAAAACCTGTAAAATATTTAAAGGGAAGATCATGATTTTCTAAATTCAATTAAGTGGTAATAGGAAAGGTTGAAGCCTTCAGGAGTTTTGGGATGACAAATGACAGGCGGGTAAAACCTCCTTCCTCTGCTGGCCCTTAGGCATACTCCAGGCTAAATAAGAGGCTTTTCATTCAACCTGGTAATGAGAAACATCTATCACCTCTGTCTCTGAGTCCAGCCTTAAACCCTTCAAGTGGAGGATATTATTAAACGTTTAAAGAAAACCGAAGTCACAGAACTGCCATTTCCCCAGCTTACAATAGCATAGATTAATCAGTGAAGACAATTTGTACGCTATCTTTGGAGTGTGCATATAGAATGGTTTTAAATATTCCAAATCCTCAGAGCCTCTTTAAAGACTGATATTGATAACGTTTTCTCCAAGCTGTTTATAAATGACTTTATTTACAGCAATGGTCAATATCAAAGTTATTTCATATGCCTATCACAGAGCAGAATAAACATTTGTTGTACGAATAAGTGAAGGTTAAATAACATAAAAACAATCAGATCTACTGTGTTACTTTGGCAGCATTAAAGATAACATTCGACCAATCCCAGATAGTCTGTTCTAATTGTGTTAGTAATTTACCTAATATATATCATCAGATCTATTTAGTTTACATTAAACTATAAATATTTATCACATTAATGCCATTTAATAAAAATTTAATATTTATAATTGTATATATTGGTTTAATTTGAGAATTTATTAACTGTCCTTAATGTACCTTGATAGCATTGTGTACATTATAGGGGAATCAATTATTCCTTTGAATAAATATTCTGAGAGCTCAGGAGTAATTACAGGGATCTCTTTATGAAACTAAAAAGCAAAAAATGCCAAATACTCTTATTTTATACATTGTAAAATATCTGTATCATCCCAGATCTTTCTGCATCATGTCCCCTCTTTTCCCTACATCTTTGCGCTTTAAATTTTTCACATTTGTTTAACCTGAATTCCTACATTGGGGGAGGGAGGGCATACCGCTTCTTTTTGCTTATTCCTGTGAAAATGTGCTTTTTTGACAGAGAGGTCATGTGATCCAGCTAATGCATTGGCAGGTGAACTAGCTCTTACTGCCAAATGAGTCAGATGAGATGAGAACATTAATTTATTTGAATGGATATGAGTTGACAATGCCATAAAGCGGTATTGGTATAGCTTAATGGAACAAACTGTCAGGAAAATGTAGGTCAGGTATGGTGCGATTTGGCAAACATCAGAATGTTTCCATGTTCACAAGTGTCTCCCTTTCCTAATCTGGACTGTTGTCTCTTGGATTCCTCTGCTAAAATGCAAATACCCCTAGAGAAATGAACCTTGAACTATTATCAAGTGTTAATAGTAGATTGAAATTGCTAATATTCAAATGTTTTGACCTATACAAGTGGTAGTTTTATTTGATTCAATATCATACCTTCGTAGGGATAGTTCATCAGATTGCCTGGTTATTGAACTGGAGAGAGAGGACAAGAAATCTTTGAGACAGGGAAAGATTTGGAGGATGATGTAATGCCTAGAGTCAGCCATGTTTTCAGGACCTAATAATACCTCCCTCATTCTAGACATAATAATTCTATTATTGCTTCCAAGGTTACATTAGCTGTTCTGGTGGCCATTTTATATTCATATAAAGTTTACGTTGCACTCATGAAAGGCTCAATCGAGACTGAAATCCCGCAATCTTTTTCATTTAGGTTGATTCTAAACCATGTTTTCTGACTTGCCTTTGAAAATTGTTTTTTTAGCACCTATATTCTAGGATTTAATGTTTATCTTTGTAAAAATTTATTTAAATTGGGCTTAGCTCTCTAGCCTATCCACACCGGTTAGTGGTTACTGAGTACTGGTTAACATTATGGACTTTGGAGTCAGGAAACCTGGATTCTACTAAATCCAACTGCCACTTATTAGCTAGCTTCAACAAGCTGCTTAATCTTTTTGAATCTCAATTTCCTCATCTTTACATGGCAATAATACTTCTCAGGTTGTTAGATAAGTTACATGTGGGTTCGATAAATTATTGTGCTCATTCCGCACATTCCAAAGAAAAGACTAACCCTTGGCTGGCTTCTTGGAGATAACCTCTGAGCCCTTGGCATATCCTGCCTGATAAGAATGTTTTAGTATGCCTCAGGCCTTGGGCTACACTATATCAGTTAGACAACATAGTTTATGCTAACAAGACGACTTATGGTGAACACCTGTTTTTGTATGCCTGAGGTCCTGGGCCACATGGTATCAGTTTGACTTCTCGGGGCTGGAGACTAAGTAGTTAAAGTCTAGTAAAAGTGTAATAAAGACCCCCAATAAAAACCCTGGATACTAAGGCTCAGGTGAGCTTCCCTGATTGGCAACACTTTACACACATTGTCACATTTCATTGCTGGGAGAACTGAGTAATTTGTCCTTGTAATTCCACTAAGAGGATAACTGGAAGCTTGCACTTGGTTTCTCCTGGTGCCTTCATCCTGTGTATCTTTTCCTTTTGCTTATTTTAATCTGTATCCTTCTGCTGTAATTAACTATAACCATGAGTATTATAGCTTTTCTGAATTCTGAGTCCTGCTAGCAAGTCCAGTCTAAGGTTGCTCTTGGGGACCCTGACACATCCACTTATTCTGTGCTAGCTATATGCCCTTGGTCAAATATCTAACCTCACTTAGTTTCATTTTCCTCATCTATAAATAGGGATAATAATAATATTATAGCTACCATATAGTGAAGTTCTGGTGCCCAGCCTACACTTGATTTTCTCCACATACATAACTTGAGAGTGACTATAGAAATTCCAGGAAAATGTAAAGTGCCAGCACATGGCATATACATATTCAACAAAAGTCAGTTCCTTCAAGTAATCTGTTTCACAAGTTCTCATATCTCCACCCAGCCCCCCACCCCACCCCCCCACCCCCCCGCCCCCAAGATATAATTTCTGGACTAGGAGATCTAACCTCAATTAGTACAGAGATGTCCTCTTTCAATCTTTTCCCTCCCCATGGACATCATTCTCCCCCTAACAATTGTTTACTCTTCCCATTTGCATCCAAAAATCATTCTCCTTGATGGAGAAGTCAGGCAAAGTAGGAGCTTTGCTTGGGCTTTGTCATCTTATTGGCCTCAAGCAGTAAATCAATCTCCTTCTTGATCTTCTTTAAAAGTTGATTTTTGTTTTCTTTTAATGTCTCTAGGATATTTTTTTTCTTTCTATTCCCAGATCATTTGGCTTTAGTTTTTCTGGCCTTACTCCTACATGTTTGTGATACTTTCTAGTATCTCTTATTATCTATCCTTCCTTAAAAAAAAATACTTTGCTTAATTAAAAATTTTATTTTATTGCTACTATTTTTTCCTAATTACAAAAGAAATGTATGGTCAAAATTAAAACATTAAAAATATTTATACCTTAGAAAGTAAAATTTTGTTAGAAGTCCACCTCTAAAGAAACCACAATATATTTTATTTAGATACCTTAGTTCACAGCAGAGTTCTGTATGCAACCAATCACTGGTTTCTTTATTTTTATTTTTCTCGAGGAAGATTAGGCCTGAGCTAATATCTGCTGCCAATCCTCCTCTTTTTGCTAAGGAAGACTGACCCTGAGCTAACATCCGTGCCCATCTTCCTCTACCTTATATGTGGGACACCTAGCACAGCATAGCATGCCAAGCGGCGCCATGTCCGCACCCGGGATCCGAACTGGCGAACCTCGGCCACCGAAGCAGAGCATGCCCACTTAACTGCTGTGCCACCAGGCCAGACCCCTGGTTTCTTTAATTATCTTCCACATTAGGATAATTTTCTTTCCTATTAGGATAATTCACAATGGCATAGACAGATTTTTTTGAGAGTTTTCCAGGTTTCTCAAATTTCATACAATGAGACATGCCCATCTTTTCTCTAAACTTTTAAAAAATATGCCTTTCTCAAGTCCATGGTATAGATTTGAGCACCCCCAGCTTTCTCTTCTTTGTTATCAGAACATCTTTCTGTGCTTCAGTTTTAAAACGAAGGACTTGGACTATACGGGCTCTAAGTTCTCATCAAGCACGATTTTCTATGATTCTACCATCTATAGGAAGTTGCATAGATGAGCAACAACTGGAGAATCCTCTGTAAAGAATAGTTTTTGCAGGCATACACGCCTATGGCAAGGATCAGAGAAGTGACCCAGGAATGCAGCCATGGGGGAGCCAGGGACAGATCTGAAATAAAACCGGAAAGTCTTGTTGATTTTTAAGTCTTGTTAATTAACAACCCTTGGAGGCACATGGGTAGTTGAGGGTAGCATAGAAGCTGGTCTAGAAAGTTGGAGTCTTGTTCTATAGCATTAGGTAGTCTTATTCTCTCTTTCCCTCAGTCCCACACCTACAAAATGGAGACAAAAGCATTTGAGGCCACACAAGGTAAGCGACACTTGGAACATACATCTATTATTTTACGTGTTCAGCACTTTTCTGGGAACTGGCAGTATCTCTCCTCTATCTACAGGGTTTCTGCTATAGCTGCCAAGTTTATTCATTCATTTATTCAAGAACTACTTATTGAGTGCTATATCTGACACTATTCCAGGCCCTGGAGGTAACAGCATTGAATAAAACATATAAAAACTCCTCATGGAGCTTACCTTCTGACGGAGGAAATTAAACAAAATAAGTAAATATTTGGTATGTCAGATGAAACGTGCTATGGGGAAAACATCAGGCAGGGACGTGAGTGGGGAAAGTGCTGCGGCTGAGGAATAACGTGAGCAAAGCACTGTATTCTGCAGGTGGCCAGCACCGACTTACTTCATCCAGGATATTTTTGGAATTGGATCAAAACAGGATGGTGTAAACTGAGAATGTGGAATGAGATGTAGAAAAAAAAAGCCTGTTAGAAGCAAAAAAGAAGAATGAAGAAGACACAAGAGCATAGCATAAAAGGAGGATGTGGGGAGAGAGGGAGAGAAGAGAGAATGAGAGAGGAGAGAGAGAATGAGGGAGAACGTCCCCGGTTCTACATAATATTTCAGGATACTTCTCATAAATCCTTTTATCCTTCTAAACTGGTATAAATCATTTTATGTCACACCTAACCAAAGAATCCTAACTCATACATGCATTTAGTAAAATAACCTGTAAATTCAAGGCTCGCCCAATGTGGGAGATGTTGGTTACCTCAGAAAAGCAGAGCTTGGTGCTCCTGATGCCAAGAATACAGATTTGATAGCAGAGTAGAATTCATTTAGCTGTTCCCTGGCATCTGAGAAATAAAATGGGCAAGAAATATCCATTTCTTTGTTTTCTTTAAATCAAATTAACTCTGATTCTGCACTGGGCTTGTGGAAAATTCCAATGGAAGCAGTATTTTTCACCCCTAGTTCTGCCCTTCCTCCACCCCAGAGTCACAACAGAATTAGGGAAGCTTGCTGATGTCTAGACAATTGGGAAAAGGCTCTCTAATCTCCAAGTCATCATTGTTCAAGCCTGCTTTAAACTTTCTCTCAAACTTCCTGGTCCTCTGCTTCTATGTCAAGAAGAGAGCATAGAAATCTTGGTGAGGCTAAAGGATGCTTTGCTCCCTATGGTACAGCCATCCCTTCTGAGTCAGACCACCTTCCTGGAAAAGGGGAAATCTTGGAGTAGGCTCAGGTAGCTACTAATCATGCCAGCTGCCTATCCTTCAGTTTCTTTCTTCTTTTTCTCAAAATAATTCTCTTCTCTTCTGGCCTCCAACACAGCCGCATGCAGAATCTTTTTAGTTAGGTTAGGGTTTTACAATAGGCTACCAGAGTAAGTAACTTCCTTCTAAGAATTTCAGCTTTCCACCCTACAAAAACTCCCCCAGGCAAAGATTTTTTGTTTTTCGCTTTTTTTGTGGTAAAATGTACATAATATAAAACTTCCCATTTTAACCATTTTTAAGTGTACAGTTCTGTGGCATTAGGTACATTCACACTGTTGTGCACCCCAAAGCTTACTGAGAGTCTTGTGATTTGATTGAAATGGGGAAGGGTGAAAATATAGGAAGAGATAAATACTATGTTTAAAACAGTTGTTCTTTCATGCGTTTGTTGAGTGAATAGGAGCAAGTTCACATGGGGTCCCGTAACGTGATTTTTTTTTTTAAAGATTTTTTTTATTTTTTCCTTTTTCTCCCCAAAGCGCCCCGGTACATAGTTGTATATTCTTCGTTGTGGGTCCTTCTAGTTGTGGCATGTGGGATGCTGCCTCAGCGTGGTCTGATGAGCAGTGCCATGTCCGCGCCCAGGATTCGAACCAACGAAACACTGGGCCGCCTGCAGCGGAGCGCGCGAACTTAACCACTCGGCCACGGGGCCAGCCCCACGTGATTTTGAGCAGCAGCGGCATCATTAGGACGACGAGGAGAGAGGGTGGCTGCAAGGAAACTTGGGGAAACGATGAAGACAAACTTTGTTTCACAAAACTCATACTGCCCTTTAATGTATTTGCAGCAGAAGTAAAATGAAGAATTTTTCTCCACTCTGCCTTGTGCTAGGATCAGAAGAATGTTCCTGAATTTTGTTGGGGAGTGAATAACTTCTAAAGAGAAGGTCTCACATCAAAAGTAAAGTTTAATTTTATTAATTGCAATAATGCCTTTTGACATTTAAGCAATATGTTACTGAGGGATGCAATTCACAGAAGAGTTAGTATTAAAAATCTTACAATTATTAAGAATTACATGTGAGCTGTGGGGGTGGAGGGGTGGACAGGGGTACATGAAGGGAATCAAAACAAGCCTAAGTGATTCAGCAATGACTTGACCTAGACGTTTCTTTTGGGAATTTGAAGAACTCGGATCCATTTATTCATTCCCAAATATTTATTTAAGCGCCTAGTATGTATGAGGCATTGGGATACAGCAGCGGCAAATAGGTTCCTCCCTCTAATAGAGCTTACATTCTGATGTATTTTAATTTTGAACCATGAATCCAAGAGTATAGTAAATTGAAAGAAGCAGTGAATCAAGAGAGCCTTGGTTCTTCACAAGCTGCCACAAAAGTCAGCATTTTAAGGTTTCTATTCTTGGATGCTGGGTTCTCTTAGTTCTGGAAGGGGAGCGGGCAGGTGGGATGTGAAAAGACTTCCCGCCGAAATATACACAGACTTGGTGTTCGGATTCGGCAGTTTATGACTGTAACTCCAAATCACACCTGCACACCGAACTAACCCTCTAACAAGCATTTAGGATTAAAGGAGGAAAACTCCATCAGATCGCTCAGACGGCACAGCCATCTCTGCCTTCACGGGAAGACCATGAACTACAATTCCCACAAGCCCTTGCGACCCCGCCCGGACCTCCGTCGGCATAGCTTTTAAACACATGTGGAAAAGATCGGGGGGAGAGCATGTCGGACGCGCTCCTTGCTGCGTCATTAGCGTGCGACTCCAGGCTACAAAACAGGTCTGGGCTGCAAAAGCATGGCAGCTGCTGAGGCGGCCGTGGTGTCGTCGTCATCTTTGAAAACAGACTCAGCCCCAGTCCCTGAAACTGCAGGAACCGCCGCAGCAACGGCCGCCACTTCGCCAGCGACGGCTGCAGCCGCGGCGGTTGCGGCCGCTGCCAGGACCGGATCGGAAGCCAGGGTCTCCAAGGCCGCTTTGGCTACTAAGCTGCTGTCTCTGAGCGGCGTGTTCGCCGTGCACAAGCCCAAAGGGCCCACCTCAGCCGAGCTGCTGAATCGGCTGAAGGAGAAGCTGCTGGCAGGTACGGCAGCCCGGGTTGGGACCAGGCCGAGGCGGCCGCCGCGAGAGCAGAAGCCGCGGAGAGGGCGCTGGGTTTTTTTGCGCGCTCAGGGTTCAAGAGATGAAGGCAGGGACAGGGATAAGGAGCGCTGAATTAGCTCTGCACAGAAATCCGGAGCATCTCGGGCTTGGACTTGCCCTGACGTGAACTCTGTAGCTTAGTTGGCAGTTGTCGTTCTCAAGGGTGAAAAAAAAAAAACACCTCAAAACAGAAAACCCATACATACACAAATAAACCTCTCCCTTCGGGCCTGCAGACCCATTTTCTCTAATCTGATCCCTCAGGGGCCTTTTGTTCGGTTCCCATGGATGAACCCCTCCTGAAGGAAGCAATAGCTCTCTGCCCTCAAAGTTGCATTCTTTAAAATAGGTTGATAGTGGACATATTACTTAATTAACCAAGACTTAACGCGGTGGTTTCCACGTAGTGGGCATAAGAATTACTTCGAGTCCCTTGTACAAATGCAGATTCCTAATCCCTGTCCTCCTAGAGATTGTGATTCTGAGGGTCTGGGGTATTTTTTAGGAAACTGCATTTTTAAACTGTTGCTCCAGGTGATTCTGGTGTAAGTAGTCTATGGACCACATTTTGAGGAACAGTAGATGTAACTTGGGCACTTCTCTAAGAGCATTCTTTTTGTTTGTTTGGTTCTTCATATACACTGGGAGAATATTAGAAGAGTCTGAACGGTCTCTCAGTTCATCAGCCCAGTAGATGATTTCAGACAGTGTCCTCAAACAACCTTAAATTTGTTGGGTGCCTAAGCCAAATCTGTGCTAGCCTGCAGAGGCAGGGAGAGGAAAGATACTGTCCCTTCTCTTAACCGAGCTCATAGCACAGTAATTTCAGCAGACTTGGGTGATAAAACTATTTAGCTAGTTGTTCAAGGCCCTCCAGAGTTTGGCCTTGGCCTGTCTTTCCGTTAAACCAGTATGGGGACTTTCTTCTTAACATTGTTTAGTGTCCCCTGGCAAACTTTACACTTTTTTTTTTCTTAAATGCAAATCAAATTATTCTGATTGGAATGTGTTAATTAAAACTGACACAGATTCAGATGTTTATTGGAAATAGGTACAGTCTTGCAGATGTTTAATTCCGGTGTTATACTCATTCGTTTGTTTCACTTTCCTTATACTTTATCACCTATAAGGATGGGTCCTATGGGCATGTTGAAGGGAAGGAATCAAGGGCCCCTGATGCAAGGGCAAGCTTTGTAGTGTCATCATAGAGTTTTTTCCTTCATAGAATTGCTGTCGTTCAGCTTGATTTGTTAGCTAAACTATGGCTTTTTTGATCCTCAAGGTAATGATTACCATTCTTTCTCTCAGACAGGTTTCTGATAGGATCAAAGCTGTATCCTGGCCTTCTGGTTAGTCTGCCTCCAAGAACCGAAGTTTCTTATAAAACTTGGTTAAAACTCTCAGGGCTGTTGCTGGGCCATCTTCTGGAAGCCCCTCCCTCAGATGTAGACCTTTTCTTTACTCTCCATTTCTTATGTTGCTTGTGATTGGCCTGTTCTGTTTTTACGTTAGCTAGACCAGGGCTTCCCAAATGCCATTCTGATGGCTGTCACAATCACCTGGGAAGGTTCTTAAAGATACAAGTTTCAAGGCACCGCATTCTAATGCCAGCCACGTGTGACAACCGCTGATTTAGGCCACAGTCAATGGTCATGGCCTCTATCAACATTCCTTGTCTTTCCTTTTATTGATTCATGTCATACTAAAATCCCTGCTCTTTGTTTGGATCTTTCAGGGCCCAAAGCATATCAGAATTTTGTAGCTAGAAAAGCCTTAATAAATATTCGTCCGTGAGTGGTTACCAGCGGGGTGAACCAAATTCCAATATAATAGAGTTACCAGTATGTCTTCAAACTTGAAGGAGGTAAATTTGGACACGAAGGAACACAGTAGATTTATGGGCCTTCATACTCCAAAGAGTATCAAGTAGAAAAATACAGAGTTCCCCACAAGGTTTCTGTAAATTCATGGATGAGAGATCCATAATGGGTTGCAAGTGAAAGGCAAAGAGTTGGAAGCCTAGGCCTGGGCTTACGGGTGTATGTCAAAGCAGACAGCCGTGCTCTTCCAAGCGCGGTGATGTCATAATGAGAGAGTGGCACGCGGACTCTGTAGCAGATGCCATGCTTCTGTCTCAGTAGGGTGGAGATTATGCCGTGAGGCTAAGCAACACAGCACATCCTTTTGGCCATTTAATGTGGCTGCTCCAGTATTGCTTTGCTTCCTCCTTTTCCTTTCTCTGTCCTGTCTTTTCGTGTTCTTTCTCTCTTTTTCTATCTTCTTGATGCCAGTGGTTATAAGGAAGGTTTGGTGGGTTTGGAGGAGTATGGCTGAAGACAGTTGTTCCTGCTCCTCTCCTTTTTCATTTGAAGTTCAATAGCCAATATTCTCTCAATGTATTGTTATATATAATAATAATATCAACTTATAGTGCTTTGTAATTTCCAAAGAACTTTCAGATAACATTATTTCAGTTTATCTTTACAATAGGAATGTGAGATAGGCCAAGCTGGCATCCTCTTTTATTTATTTATTTATTTTTGAGGAAGATCAGCCCTGAGCTAACATGTGTTGCCAATCCTCCTCTTTTTGCTGAGGAAGACTGGCCCTGAGCTAACATCCGTGCTTATCTTCCTCTACTTTATACGTGGGACACCTACCACAGCATGGCATGCCAAGTGGTACCATGTCCGCACCTGGGATCCGAACTGGTAAACCCCAGGCTGCCGAAGCAGAACATGCGCACTTAACTGCTGCACCACCAGGCTGCCCCCAATCCTCTTTTTTTTTAAATCTAAATTCTTCAGAGGTTAAGAGGCAACTTAACTATTACCTACTTCCCACATGACCTTTGTTGAGATTAGCTTCTTTAAGGAATTGAGAGTTTTGCTTCAGAGAAGAGAACAACGAATAAAGATAGTTTGGGAACTTGGCATCATTAGAAGTAGCCTTGTGTGAGGTGTACTCCCAACATAGCAGAGGTGCCAGCAAAGAATGCCAGGAAGTAAAAGAGATTTAGAGGTGAAATTGAGGACTTTTAAAACTAGCTACCTATATAAAAACTAACTTCTTTTTTTTTTTTGCTGAGGAAAGTTCACCTGAGCTAACATCTATTGCCAATCTTCCTCCTTTTGTGTGTGAGCTGCTGCCACAGCATGGCCACTGACAGACGAGTGGTTTAGGTCCATGCTCAGAACCAATCCCAGGCCGCCAAAGCGGAGCATGCTGAACTTAACCACTAGGCCACTGGGACTGGCCCCAAACTAACTTCTTTTCGTCATTCTCTAACAGCCCACTACTATCAGGAATTTACTAGATTTTTGTGGGTTAGCCTGGATATTTACCCACTTTTTAAAAATGTTTTTTTCCTTAGAAAATGAATTCTAGTTTCTAGACAACTAATTTTGGAATACTATTTCTTTGTGATTTAGGGAATGTCTGTACATTTTAAAATCTGTTCTCTGCTGGTAATGTTGTTATAATCTTAACATGTTAAATTTGTATGATACTTTTTATTTGTTTTGAATACTCCACTCTCTCACCCCCACCCCAGTATTTATGGAGATCCTCCTTCATTTGTCTTGGTAATTATCTTTCTCATCCCAATTATTCTTACAGAAGCTGGAATGCCTTCTTCAGAATGGACCAAGCGGAAAAAGCAGACTTTGAAAATTGGGCACGGAGGGACTTTAGACAGCGCAGCCCGAGGAGTTCTGGGTAAGAGAGATGAATGGAAGTTTAATTTAACTGTCACTTAATATCAGAAAGAAATATTGATTGAGAACAGATAAGATGAACTAAAGCCATGCCGTTTTCAGTCTACTTTGGAATATTTCAGATCTACTGGATTTATAGCGCCATCTTCTAAAGAAGCCCTTAAATGGTACAAGGTATACAAAGCTAGTAGAAATAGCCATTTTTATGTTGTGGATGGGACTTTGAGAAAGGGTTTGTACCTGTGCAGAAAACAGTTAATATAGCAGGCCTGAAATTGCTATCTTTAGAAAGGTCTGCCTGCAAGGTTTACCCTTGGCTGGCATCTGGGCACTTGGTTTTGGGGAGTGCTCCCACCCTTTTGTATCTGATAAGGATGGTTTGCTGTGGCTCGGCTGTTTGTGTGAACACTGTGGTTTATGCTGGAAACCTGCAGGATTACCAGTCAATCACAGAGTTCTTTGCCATTGGTCCTAGAAGTGGCTTCATGATTCTTACCAGTTCAGCCCTCCTCGAGTTGAAGCCTATTTGTCATAACCGTTCTGTTCTATGGTTTTCCAGGGCACAGCACCATAAATACGAGAAGAGACAGGGTAAGATCTGCTTATTTATGAATGGACCAATTGTATTCATTTCTGGTGGTGGTTGCTGTTTGGTATGCAGAAAGTACAGGTAGTGACATTCAAGGCAGTGAGTAAATAAATTTATTTTTTAGCCTAAACCTAAGGGATCTTGTTGAAGCTTCCATTTTAGAATTATGAAGGATGGCATTTGGCTGAGATTTGTATAAAGGAAGAAATTGTGTTGGAAATAATTTTCCATTTGGAGGCTTAATTTATATGGGATCACACAGGGACTTTTATGATGATATAGTATCTTCATGTGTCAAATTTATTAATTTTTCTTCTAATGCCTGTGGTTTCTGCTGAGGAATAAAGCATATGTATATATATATGTATTGAGTCACAGGGTAAGGGAGATTTGTGGTCGAAGTTACCAGTTCTGGAGACTGTTAAGAGAAGTTGATGTTTATTGTTTGGTGAAATAAGGACCGGGCTCTACTTGTCATGAATTTGTGTACTAGCTGCTTTATTTACAGAGAACACACACCCTGGGCAAACCGTAAAAGCTCTCTGAATCTGAGTTTCAGTATCTCTTAAAAAGGGATAACATCTACCATAACTCTCAGAAGGTTTCTTGAAATATCTTGTGGAATATCTATAATATACAGATATTTACTGTACCTGGTGAAGTGCTTTATAAAGGTCTTTTTTTTTTTTTTTTTACAAAACTGGACCTGTGTGAAAAAATACACTTTTACTTTCAACATTTTAGATTTTTTTTGTAATATTAATGGTACAGATTTAAGAATTTAGCTGAAAATTTAATATATAATCTGAAATTCATATTTATAATTCTATTAACCTATGTTAAATATAAATATTATTAATTATTTAAAATATTTATAATTTAAATATTAAATAACTTATTAAAGGTACATATATACACATAACCTATATAATTCTATAAAGATGGCTTGCAGAATTCTCAGAAATCCTGCAATAGTCAGAATAATAGCCCCCTAAAGATGCCCACATCCTAATCTCCAGAACCTGTGAATGTTAGGTTATGTCACAATGGGGAATTAACGTTGCATAGAGAATTAATGTTGCTAATCAGCTGACTTGAAGATAAAGAGATTATTATCCTGGAATATCCAGGGGCACCCAGTATAATCACAGGGGTCTTTAAAGGTGGAAGAAGAGGCAGAAGAGAGGAAGCAGAGGTTGGAGTGATATGATTTCTGGCATTGAATAAGGAAGGGGGTAGGTCACAAGCCAGGAAATGTGAGCAGCCTCTAGAAGCTGGAGAAGGCAAGGAAGCTCCCCTAAGAAGGCTCTAGAGAAAGATTCTCCCCTAGGACCTCTAGAAAAGAATGCAGGCATGCTGACACCTTGATTTTTAGCCTAGTAAAACCCATCTTAGACTTCTGACCTCCAGAACTATAAGATAACAGGTTGTCTTGTTTTATATCACCAAATTGGTAATTTGTTACAGTAGCAATAGGAAACTAATACACCCATTTATTATAAATCACATAAAATGGAAACTAAGTTTCTATATACCACTTTAAAACTTGCTATTTTTTAACTTTAGAGGTTATAAAATCACAGTGAAAAAATTTAGAAAATACTAAAAACCATAAAGTTGAAAATAAAAATTATCCATTTTCCACCTTCTAGCAATAATCACTGTTAACATTTTTGTTATATTTTCTCCTAGCTTTTTATCCATGCAGATTTTTAAAGTTGAGCTGTTCTACTATATGTACATTTGTATCCTGTTTTTTCTTTTACTTAACCTTATAACATAAGCTTTTTTCCATGTTAATTAAAAAAGCTATTTGTAAACAGGATTTTTATCTTTCTTTTTAAAACTTTATTGAGGAATAATTGACAAATATAATTGTATATATTTAAAGTGTTGAAATCATATCAAGTATCTTCTCCGACCACAATGGTATGAAACTAGAAATCAATTACAGGAGGAAAGCTGGAAAATAACACAAAATGTGGACATTAACATACTTCTGAACAACCAGTGAGTCAAAGAAGAAATCAAAAGAGAAATCAAAGATAACTTGAGACAAACGAAAATGGAAACACAACCTACCAAAACTTATGGGATGCAGCAAAAGCAGCTCTAACAGGGAAGTCAATATTATTTTTGATGGCAACATAATGTGCTGTCATATGGGTGAAATAGCGTTTATTTAACCATTTCCTTTTTTGAGGTCATTGAGGTTGTTATCAGAGTTTTGTTAGTAGGACTGATTTTGTGAGCAGCATCTTTATGAATAAAACTTTTTCTTCATTTTAGATTATTAAGATAGCTTCTTACAGGTGGAAAGATACAGATCTTTTAAGATGATTGCAAGGGTGTTATAGAATTAGATAAATGGCACTAGAAACTTCCAATTGCAAAAAGCTTTGGAATGACATGTGTAATAGCCTTGTCTGTCCTAAAGTGGCTCTCATCATAAATAAAGCCTGTCTTTTTGATTTGAGACTAGAATACTAGGACATTTGAATAGGTTTGGAGATAGTGGGTTTCTTACAGAGAAACATGTGAGCACAGAAAATTTGGAAGATAGAGGAAGGGAGTAGTAATTGTGAGGCAGTGCTTGGGAAACCCTGTTATTCATTCATTCTCCTAATTCTCCACACTTTTTCAAACTGTTGTGTCTTTGTGCATGCTTTTCTTTTCAGGTAAACTGGTTGTCTCTGTCTCGTTTAGTTGTGGAAATCCTACTGATCTTTCCAGACTTGGCTGAGATGCTGTCTCCTCCATGTGAAGCCTGCCCACTTGCTCTTTTATATTGCTAATGTAAAACTTCCTCCTAGTCTTTGTTTTTGTTAACTCACTGAGGGCTTAACTATATAATAAGTACTGAATAAAATTTTGAGTGATTGAATAGGAAAACGCTAGGAAAAAATTCTGTCCCGTAAACTGTCCCTTGAATGAAAAGCTGCTTGTTGGCTGGGTCTCAACACTGGATGGCTTTCCTCCATACCACTGCTGTCTTAGTCTTCCTAAAATTCTACTTTCACTAGCTACCTAACTTCCACGGGCCTCGGTTTTGGGTAGCTCTAGGATGCCTTCTGGTTTTGAATTCTGTCATTCTGGATCACTGAATTAGCAGAGAAATCATCATCAGTTTGGCATTTCAACCATGATAAAGTCAAAACATGTCAGCCTGCACTTGAGACACCCTGCACTTTGGTTGAAAAACCCACCGTGCTTATCCTTTATCTGAGAATTTGTGCAGTTCGTTCCTTGTTTAGAATGTGGTTCTCTCTTCTCTGTGTGTTAAATCCTGTACATCCTCTAAGGCCTAACTCAAACTCTGAAGTGCTTGACTGAAGCATTCTCTGGCTCTTTAGCCTTTTAGAAAGCTCCCCCACCAGACCTCCTACAGCAACTATTCTCTCTGTGTTCATTTTGACACTTAGTCATATACCATGATGTTGTTATTTAGCGTTATTCATTCCTTAATTCAGACAGCATTTTTTGAGCACTTGCAGTTACCCTTGTCTGTATTTTATTTTCCCCATGAGATTATAAGCTCTTTCAAAGTCAGGAAATGTGCTGTTCCATTCAAAGTGTCTTTTGGGGACTGTGTACCTAGTAGCTGCTCAAGAAATTAATATTGAGAATTTAATATTTAATTATATTTTATTAATTTAAATTATATAAATATATGAATTATTATAAAGTAATATAATTTCATGTATAAAGTATATAAATTATTCTATATTTTATTAATTTAATATTTAATTAATATTGAGAAATTAATATTGAGAATTTGTGAGTAGAATAAAATTGCTTTGAATCTTTATTGTTTTTATACTAAGTTTTTGCCTTGGCAGCAGGAGCTACCATTTGAAAAGTACTCTGCTCAACAGAGGAAACTGAAGGCAGGCAATTTATCTTAGTCCTTGAACCAATAGGAGTCTATCATAGAAACTTAGTGGAGGTTTGGGATAGACTTTTGAGGGAGTTGGGATTTGAGCTGGGTTTTGAAGGATGGGCTTTGAATACTTTACTAAGGAGTTGGTACTGTAGGCATTGGGACCCTATTGAGGGTTGTCGGGGGGCTTTGTAGTGTGCAATATAGATTTTCAGAGATGGTGATGAAATGGTATGAATTTCATAGCTGTAGAACAGTCAGGTTACAGTGGTTTAGGCCGATTTAGGCTGGTGGCAGTGGGAAGAAAGCCTAGATGAGTAACGGGGCAGGGAGGATGAAAAGGAAGGGAGTCTGCTGGTAGATAGTCTGGGCTGAATTTTAACTCCATCATATACCAGTTATGAGATGCTAGGCAAAGTTCTTAGTCTCTATATGAGACTAGCCTCCGTTTCCTCATAATTGTGTTACCTTTTGGGGTTGTTAGAAGGATTAATTGAGATAATGAATGGAAAGCATTTAGAGTAGAATTTGATACATGGTAAACTCAGTGAATGATATCTGCTGTAAACATTGATGAGAATTCTTCTAGCTTGCCAATTGTTTCTCCTTGTAATTCTGAATTGTGGTGGTTATATTGTGTTCTTTCACAAAATTATATCCAATGATGAGAAATACTTCAATTCTTATGAAAATTTGCTTGCTATTAAGTGAAGAAATGATTAAATCCTCTCATCCTCGCCTGGTGAAATGTGTTGTCATATGAGTAATGTTTAAATTGAAGAGACAGGTGGGCCATCGTTGTACTTTATTTGTGGTCTGTGTGAACATACGTTCTCCAGGCTCTCATTTTACCCCGTATTCTTTTTTCTGTTGGGTTGATTTGTTATGTTTCTTTTTTCTTGATTGTATACTGCTGAGCACTAATCATCTTTAAATGGTTCATTAGCTATGATGATGGCTTTAGCTTTGTTTAATAATGAACTCTGTCAAAAGACTTTATCATACCATGCTTAATTGTACCATGTCTTTTTCACTGATGCCCATATAAAATTTCAGTGAGTCCTTTGAGATTTTTCTAAAACTTTATTATCTAACTGTCTAGGTTGAGGTTTCTATCATGTTTAACGCTTTGAGAAGGGAACAAGTCTCTCCCCCATCTCCTCTTCAGAATTTCTTAGTTGCATGACAAGTTCAACTAATTGGAGTAATAGGAGCCCTCAAATTGTGCTAAATACATGCTCTTTACAACTTTACATGCCATATGCCAGGAAATTACGACCAAAATATATGGATATTTAAGAACCTAGTTTTCAGAATAGAAGGTCATAATATTTCTTTCTTTGATTTGTAGTGGTTGGAATTGGAAGGGGAACAAAAATCTTGACCAGTATGTTGTCAGGGTCCAAGGTAAGAATGCTGGAAAATACTGGCATAGTTCCGTCTTTCTTTTTTCTTGAATGTTTTTCTTAATGGCCTATGTGTTGAGTTTTATCAATTAAAAAATAAACTGTAAATTGTTTGAGTGTCAATTCCAAGTATTAATCACAATGTCTACAGTCGTGATATCTGTGATTCAGAATATTGAGACTGTAAATTGGAAATTCTTACTTGAAAAACAAATTTGACTTATAGAAGCAAAAACAATGCAGTGCCCATAATTTAAAGAGAATATATTTAGTTTTTTTGTATAGTTGTATTTCTTAGATGAAAGGGAACTTATGGATCTTAAATTCTACCTGCAGATTTTTTTTTAAATCTTGGAATTTTTATAGAAACAATAGTGTTTTGTAAACCTTGCACTTTTCAACAAAGACGTGCTTTGTTCAGCAGTTAAAAAATGTTTACTAAAGAAAAGAATGGGGCTTCTTTAAGACGGTAAGTTATGTCGTTCCTCTATTAGAGTAGCCTTGACTAAATCCAAGAGCGTTTTTTGAGGCACTTGCTAGGAGGGGGAGGGGTTGTGCAGAGGCAGGAGAGGCACTTAGCCTGTGGACGGAGTCCTCCTCGAAGCTGCAGGCTGGAAGGAGCCTTGAAACAGAAATCAGGATGTCAAAGTGGTTAACCTCTCTGGGCCTCTCAATTTTTCCTTAGGAAAAATGATTTGACCTCTCTAGGGTCTCTTTCAGCTCTGACAGCGATAATATTATCTGTATTCTAATTAGCCACTGGTTGCTAGTTATAATAGCTGGGGTTAGGGGCCAGTGAAAATGCCTGTGGAAGGAAGGTTAATATGCCGCTAGGTAGAGAAGAATTTCAGCAAGTTCCTGAACTAAACATTTTGTTTTAAAACCCTTGATCTAAGTGGGATATAAATAGTTGGTAGAGTGATTTTGTGTAAATTGTTGCTTAGGGAAAAACAGTGTGGTCAAAGACCATTTTAAAAAATTTCCAGTTCATTGCAGACTGATGACTTTTGTAAATTATAATTAAATGTTATGGCAACATCAAATTACTACATAAGTTTCTAAACACATTCATTTTCTGAACTTATCTCGTCCTTGGACCACACTTTGAGTGGCAGTGATCTAAGTAAGGTTTTCTTAAAATAAAAAGCCCTGGAGAGTATATTGCCTTTGACATTTCATTTTAGTTATCAACTGGCATAAAAATCTGTGTCTTTCATATGGAAAGGATCATAATGCTTTAGATGAATGGAAAAATTTCAACTTGGCATTCTCTGCAATGTTCAAAATATTGGTGTTGAGAAATCACAGAATATAAAAATTGTGTTAGAATTGGAGGAGTGTGACTGTTTTATAGTGAATTTGTATGTTGTGCTTAAATACTGACACACAGAGTTTGGAATCTGTTTCTCATGTAGGTATTTGCCAGTTATTTAATACTTGTTTCTAAATTCCAAAATATAAACAGTGGTTGCTTTGATACAGGATTACGGATGACTTTTATTTTCTTTTTTCACATTATTTGGTATTTTCCAAAATCTTTGTAACAAACAAGTCATTTTCATAATAACAAAAAAGATGTTTTACATTAAGGTATTTGTTTGTGTTTTTTCCCCCAAGATAGAATGTGTTGAGTTCATTGGAATATTCATTGTCCACCCCCCCCCCACCCCAAACCACAAATACATGCAGCACCCTATATGTTATTGAAAGGTTTTACATGTGAATTCCAGGCGTATTTCCAGAAATATGATGACTGGAAATGTAAATACATCATTGGCTCTGGTTTAAGCTTTATTTATCACAAGTCATTTGGGTATTCATCTAGGAAAGCTGAATGTTGTACAGTGAAATCACTGATCTTCAGATGGCTGTCACTTAAGTAGAAAATCCTAGGTGCATTTTATTATAGAAATCTAGTTCTTGGGTGCTTCCCATTTCAAAAATAGGCATTATTATCTTCTTAGTTGTTTGTATTTCTTATACTTTTAATTTTAAGTTAAAATTAAAATGTATGTATTTGTTGAAAAATTAAATCATCTAAATTTTACCTTTAAGTATGTTGAAGGTTACACATCTCTCAAAAGTAGTTAAAAACTGTTAATTTAAAGATTTTGTTTTTAGCACTGGAAGGAATCTTAGAGATCCTCTTATCCAGTGGCTTTCAAAATTTTTGGCTAAGACCCATAGTAAGAAATTCATTTTACATCATAACCCTATATACACATATGTATAAAAAGCCAAAAATTTTTTCAAATAACTTTAATCCTATGTACAATGTACTCTTGATATTTTTCTTGCTATTTCATTAAAAAAAATTGGTGCCTGCAGCCTTCTAACTGGGCACAGACCTACTGCTTGATCTAGTATCTAATCTTTTTTCACTTCCTACTTTTACAGATGAATTTTTATTTTCATCACAGTTCTACTAGAAGAATTAGACAGTGGTAGATATTTGATGTTTATGTTACAGCCATATCACAATACACCCTTCCCTCACCATTCAGTCCTAATTGAAGACATTGCTAATTGAACACAGCCTAACAGACTCTTTTCTGCTGAAGTGAGAAACATCCTTAGAATCCTGTTCAACCTAGTGCCACTTCACACAACCCCTATCAATTAATGGGTGGAGTGCTGAGCTTTTTTAGTAAAATCTTCTGGCCATCAGATTATTTTGCTTGCATTTTATGAAGACAAGAGACTCCACAGACCACTCAACTCCTTTCTTGCATTCCTTCTTATTCAGATCAGAGTAAGATTTAAGAAGAGTCCTCCTTGTCTTCATTAGCTTCCTCTCCTGTCTTATAGTAAGCTTTGCTCTGCCAACGATCATATTTCTCTTGAGTCATTTTTGTTCACTGCATTCTCTTTTGGGATTACATGCATAAGGTGTATAAAAAGCATCTAGGTTTTCTGTATAGTGCCTTATATAGAGAAATTGCTCAATGAATGTTATTATTACTATTCCCAAGTATTTCACCTAGCCACAGATCTCTCTCTCCTGAGTTCCAGGCCTGTTGAATCTCTCTAACTACATGTCCCATAGATACCTGACATTTATTTTGCCCAAGCAAGTCTTGCTGGAAATCTTGAATACAGTTAGTTTCGTTCCTCTCTGTGATTTCTGGTGGCCTAGGTAAAACATGGCACTCATCAGGAAGAGGAAGCATGCCAGTTCTTTAAGGGAGAGAGAAACTTGCTCTGGGCATTAAAGTCAGAAGGAAATTTCATACAGTGAGGGATATTGAATGACAGATAGATGGTGGTTCTCAAAAATAGTTTCACAACAGATGTAGAAGTGCATCTACGTCAAATATAACTTAGGTAAAATGATTCTGAGAGAGGTTAAGCTGCTATGTCCCTTTGGCCTACCTTGATCTAAGTATGAAATGTTGATTACCTAGAAGAAGGCCATGGATGCATGGTCCCTCTAGAATCTTCCCTAAATTATACTTTCTTTGAGCTAATCATTCAGCAGAAGCCAGATAGCAGACGTACCTTGAAGTGACAGACTTTGACGAGGTTTTCGAGTATTATCTTTATTAGCTTTCTCTATTGCTGATTAAAACTGATTACTTATATATGCTTTAGAAACCAGATGAGCAGATGGAAGGGTCAGTGTTCTATTATGAAATCACTGATGCCATATAAAGACTCTAGTTAGCATTTTCTGGATATAAGTCTGCTCCCATTTCTATGTAGAAATAAACCATAGTAGTACCTGCAGGCAAAGCCAGCATTTCCTCAGAAAGCAGCTTTGTATCATCTCCAACAGTTAAACAAGTGTTATCGTTAGGGTATACAAACTCTTCCACCCTAAATGTGTTCAAAGGACTGTAATTTCTTACAAGTTTACAAGGAGCATTTTTAGGTTAACCAGTCAATGTCGACTCTGAAGTGTGACTTGAATAATGCTCCTGTGAAACTTAGCCAGCTCGCTAAGATTTGAGCATTTCTAATCCATTTTCTCTAGAGGTTAGTCCAGTTTGTACTTTTTCTTTACACTCTATTAATATTCGGACATTTCATAAGTGCTATATTGAAAATTTTGAAGGGCTTACACTTACGAACTGTAAAGAGCTGTTCCTTTTTAATGAAGACATTCAAAGCCACGTGTTTTCAGTTTGGTAGGTTTTTAAAAAAAATGTTCTTCCTCATTGTAAATAATATCCCCTGTGAAACTTTGAATCACAAGCTTTCAAAATCAAACTTCAGCAAAAGTAGTTGCCTAGTTGAGATAGAAATGATTCTGTACACTTTCTGTGATACAGTCATTTTCCTTTCTCCTGAAGAGTACAGAAGCCGATTTGCTTTTAAAATTGTCTCATATCTGCTGTGGGGTTCAGGGAGCTTGAAGATGAGTAGAGAGTAGAGTAGTATTAGTATCAGTGAGAAACTGTGAGTCCCAGAGAGCACACAGTTCACTGGAAACTTCTTTAAAAATTCTACGAGACCTCCATTTGTGGTGTTGTAGTGGAATTATGTTGTAATGAATACAGTAATAGAATTCACAACTCCTAGAATGCATCCTGGAGAATAAACAACTCTAAAACCTGTCTCTGTGTAGAATTTAGGCCAGTGAAAAATAGATTAGACCTTATAAGATAAAATGGTAGGTCATGGATATACATCCCATGTTTTTTTCCTTCTGTCCATCATGTCTTGGTGCTGAGGCTTTGTTTCAGCTGGAAGCTGAACTGTCTGGGTGGAGTTTTCTAAGTAGTTTGTGAGTCATTGAACAGAACTGAAAGATAATTATTGCTAGATGCCAAGAAAAAGGAAAGCTAGAAAACAGCTATGATTTAGATCAGCAGTTCACAAAGTGTGACCCAGAGATTCCTGAGGCTTTTTCAAGTGATCTGTTGAAGTCAAAACTATTTTAATAGTTTTGCCTTTTTTACTTGCTGTCGCACAAGTAAATAGCAGAGTTTTTCAGAGGTTACCTGATGAGTAATGATATCGTCGTCCTAATGGCTAATGGGAAGTGTGCATGTGTATTAGTATTTAAAATATTTGTTCAGTTTTAATTTCTAATACAGTAAATATTGACAGAGCCCATATTAAAAAATTTTTGCTTCAGGGTTTCTCAATAACCTTCAGGTGTATAGGGGTTCAGAAACCACAGTGTTTGAGAACTGCTTGTTTAGGTATTATTTCCCCTAAAAAGAATGCAACATGTATGACTGCAAAACCTGAATGATTTGAAATTTACCAGATATTATCTGGATGTCCAAACTATGGTGAATTGTGAACAATTGCACACATAGGAACTTTTCTTTCAACAACTTTTTATTAAGCTGCTACTGTGTTTCCATTTAGTAAGAAACACAATAGAATAACAATGCAAAATTCAAGCTAACAGTTTATAATTTGGGAAGATAAGGGTTGGTATATTTCCAGTGTACTTAGAAAACAGTGCACATCGATAGGTGATCATGTGCCAAGCAGTATGGCATGAGAGCTCAGTAAGATCAACCACTGGGAACAGACGTTATTGTCTATTTTCTCCATGACACTCATTCCCTTCTGCAGGTTGTCTTTATTAATGTCTTAGCCTGTTACACCATAATCTTCTAGAGGCAGGGGACCCTTTAGTATATGTCTTTGTATCTCTCACAAGCACATCGGAGAATACTTTGTATATTCATAGTCCCTGAGAAGCATGATTGAATGAGTGAACATACTAGTGAATGAATAAAGATATGATGTGGGTTTGATATACGCCTTGATTCTTTTTATGTAAGAAACTTGTATCGAGCACTTGCTTTTAGCGATCTGGGAGGGTGGGTGTTTGGGAGTTGGGGTGGATTAATAGGGCAGCTTTGAAAGATGAACGGGGTTTAATCCTTAGAGAAGAGAGGGAGCTCAAGGCCGAGGAAGTGCCATGTGCCAAGGTGTAGGATACTCGGAGTCCAGAGACTAAATGAGCACTGCATGTTTGGAAAGCATGTTAAGGTTCCTGGGTAAAACTTGTTACATAGCAGAATAGCGCTAATACATTCAAGTATTATAGATAATCCAGTATACCTCATTGCATTGTGTTCTTATGCAAGTAAATAGATTATTAAGGCACGAATCAGAGACCGCATTTTGTCGCTTCTTACTGTTCCTTGTGGAAACTCACTGTAACCAGATGAGTCACTCTAACCACTGTTATTGTGGGCCATTCTGTCTTTTTTTTTTTAAACAGCTACGATCATAATTCTGTTTTCTGTTGCTTACCAGGGCCAAGTCCTGCTGTTCTAAACTCTGCTTCTTCTCATGAGGTACTGTTGTTACCTGGATTTTAGGATAAGGAAACGAGGGTCCAGCAGGAAAGACTAACTTAGCCTACTTCACTGACTGTGTGGGGTCTGTGCTCTGGCCGCTGGCCCTGCTGTGCTTCTCCCCGTGGTGCGCTGAATCAGGGTTGATGCTTCCAAAATATAGATGCAGGAGTGAGGCGTTTCAGGTGATAAGCCTGAATGTTTAGTTACAAGAAACTAATTTTTGTCAATACTAATGAAATTTTAAAAAAATTAAGTGCATTGGAACATTCCCTTCTATATTGTATTTATAAAAAAAAATAATTCTCAGCTATGTAATAGAAGATGAATTCCTCAAAGGGCACTTAGGCTGATATAAAATGTCTCCTTGTTTATGAGAATTTGAAGTTTTAAGATTTTTCTCATTTTTTTCTCTGGTCCCTTCACTAGTTTAAGAAGCTTGTCATTAATCAACTTAACTTTCTGCTTTTTGAGCTTTCTCTTTAAAAACTTGCTCACATAACTACAGATTATCTTCAGTGGGAATTATATTCCTTGCATTTTTCTTGCCGTTTTATGTAATGCTCCAAATCAAATTTGAATTTGACCAAAAGAGAGGAAGGAGTATAAAGAATGTGTAATGCAGGTCTGCCCTGAGATGAGGAGTAAAATGGCCCTCAGTTGCCTAGGAGTGATTTAATTCTTCACTTGTGAATAACGAGCAGTTCTTAGAAGTGACTTTTTTTCCTTCCAGAGAGCTTAAGAAGTAGCGATTTCTCTTTACTAAGAAAACGCATGTAATAGTTACGTACACTACTTCTGCTATACTAGTTTTGCTCGTTTCCTAAATATTTAGCTTTTGTTTAAATACATGATCAAGTTACTAAGCTTAGTCGTAGTATTTCATATAAGAAGTAATAGATTATTTTAAAGTTCATTTTAATTGTGTCTGTGGTGACATCGTTGAGTCTTGTGATGACTGTATGGGGGTTTACTGTACCATTCTCTCTGCTCTTAGGTATATTTGACAATTTTCCTTGAAAATCAAAACTGCCCAGTGTAAGACTGGTTTTAGAAATTTGTTTGCAATAAGAGTATGTTTGTGAGCCATAATGATCAATACAAGCAGGCTTTTCTTTGTCATGCTGGCTGGGGTGGGAAGTTTGTGAGGGTTCCTCAGCTGACACATGTGCTTCCCACAAATTGGAAATTCACTAACAAAACAATTGCAATCTATTATTTTTGCCTTTACTTTGTACCAAGTTGGTAGTATTAGTAAGAATCTCTGTAAACTTCAAGACGCTCATCACAGTTTTTCTCCACCTTATGGCCTCTTTTTCTCCCTTATTTCTCTTCCTCTAGAGGTATGTTGCCATTGGAGAGCTGGGGAAAGCTACCGACACACTGGATTCTACAGGGAAAGTAACAGAAGAAAAACCTTACGGTATGAAGTTCATCTAATGTAGTCCTCTTTTTTAATATTTAGAGAAAGTTTCTGTGAATTTGGAATTTTAAAATAAATCTCCTACCTGATATTACCAGTGATTTTAGTTTTTAGTAGATTTGTTTTGGTTAATAAAATTGGAGATTGTGGTTATCATATTCTTGCTTATTTGGTATGTTTGTTAATAAAAATTTATTATAATATCTTCTTTTCCTATAATCTTTGTGTGTGTGTTTGTATGTGTGAGGAAGGTTGGCCCTGAGCTAACATCTGTGCCAGTCTTCTTCTATTTTTTGTATGTGGGACGCCACCACAGCATGGCTTGGTGAGCGATGTGTAGGTCCACACCTGGGATCCGAGCCTGCAAACCCTGGGCCACTGAAGCAGAGTGCATGTACTTAACCACTACACCACCGGGCTGGCCCCAATAATCAGTTTTTTTTAGTGTTCAGAATTCTTCCAAAATAATTCCCTTGCCAAAAAAACATTTATAGCTAGGATTTAGCACATTTTTTCTAGTAAATGAGAAAGCAGAGACTCTCCTGTTAGATTTTACCTGTCTTGCCATTGTTTGTGTGTTTATTTATTTACTTTACAATTACTTCTTAGCTGTTGAAATAAATGTGCCAGGTTTAGTACTTTAAAACTAATCATGTTCCTGTGCTTTGGAGTATATAAAAAGATGTGACTGAGGGAAAACTACTTCTCTGGAAGTAAAGGAGAACTCACTGGGGCCCACCTTAATTTTTCTACCATTCATTCTTTCACTACTTTAAGAGAGGATAGATAAAAGAAATGGTTTCCTAGCAACTCTCACAGTGCGCATGCTATTTATAATGCAGCTGTTGCAGTTTCGTACAGTCACTTCACCTACATTATTTTGTCATCAATTGTGAATTATTTGTAGGCTTTCTGGGGTTTTTATGCCTGTGTTTAATGTTATCCATTCTTAATTTAGCTATAGACAGTCCAGCGTCTGGCTTGCCCATGCTTTTGTGTTGAGTGGCCTTAATGTGTATTACATATGGCCCCAGTGCTGAGACCAACCTTTCCTTTGTCCATAGCAGCCTCACTTGTCCTGTTAACATTTATATGTAGCCTAGTATCTTCCTTGATTAATCAAGCAACATAATCAAAAGAAAAAAATCACTGATTTATTTTGAGTCTTTTTAAAAATAGACGTTGAATTATCCTTAAAATTATTATTATTAGGAAATAATAGCAGACCTTCACTTAATTGAAACCCAGCCATAATCTTCAACCGGAGGCTTTGAAGATTAAAGAAGTCCAGGGCAATAGGAGGATATCTGAGATTTCCAGAGCAGACTGAAGTATACATCAGTGCATGTGTAATTAGAAGAATGGTGAGGAGGTGGAATTGGTGAGACTTGCTGATTGGATGGGATAGTGAGGGAGAGGAAGTTGTCAACTGTGACCTCGGTTTCCGGCTATTAAAACTGGTTACGTGATGGTGCCATTCACTGAGTAGGGGATTCTAGATGAAAGTACTTAAACATCCCCTTCCTTCCTGCCCTTAAGCATTTTAGAATTTTAAAAAACTCTACTTTGTATTGTGTAATTTGTAACCTTATTTACTTACCTTAAAGAAAGCTTAATTTGTTCAAGTCAACTCATTATAATGTTGAAATAAGTCATGGAGAAACTAAGTAACTTTCTTCAGGCCCTGGAAAGGAGAGCTCCCTGCAGTTTATTCAACAGTATTTGTAGTCCCAGAAAATGAGAGCTCAGAGAATTTTACTAATTGACATGATTTTTCTATGTGATTTTGGTGAATCAGCAAGTGTTTATCATCTGTTTAAGCTGCTACAGCAGGTACTAAGGGGGGGATAAATTAAGTATAAGACCTAGCCTGTGTCTTAAAGGAACTTCTGTCTAATGGAGAACTAGAACCTATGTTTTCAAACCTCTGAGACCTAATACTGAGACCTATAACCAGTATTTGGTAATGCCTTCTTTACTATCCTGAAATATAATTCAGAGGTACTCTCCTCTACCTACTTTCCATCAATCAAATTACATTTTTTTTTTTTTTGATGAAGATTAGCCCTGAGCTAACTGCTGCCAATCCTCCTCTTTTTGCTGAGGAAGACTGGCCCTGAGCTAACATTCATGCCCATCTTCCTCTACTTTATATGTGGGACGCCTACCACAGCATGGCTTTTGCCAAGCGGTGCCATGTCTGCACTGGGGATCTGAACTGGTGAACCCCGGGCCACCGAGAAGCAGAACATGTGAACTTAACCACTGTGCCACTGGGCCGGCCCCCAAATTAAAATTTTGAAAAAATTGACATAATACAGTTAATGGAATATAGAGAAGAAATAAAAGTAGTTTATAATAAAATAGACACATCAATATGTAAATGCATACATATTACTACACAAAAGTCTTAATGAAGTAGTCAAATATGTATACGTAACGGATACTTACACATAAATCACTGCAAGTGCCACAAGTCAGATGCAGACTGACATAGCTGTGTTGTATTGATGACTCAGTACTAGAAAATTCAGTGTATGTAAAACTGTACAAAATATGCTTTGTGTTTAAATGGAAAATGGAGTTAAGTTTTAGCCTCAGGTAATTATAAACAGACTTTTCAACCCACAAGAGTATCTGGCAGACATGGAAACATCATGCAGTATGTAGGACAGTTCTTCATTGTGCCACACAATCCTGCACGTCACAGGACAGCAGGCATCCCTGGTCCTCACCTATTCAGTGCTGCTGATGTCACCACCCCACCCAATCATTATAACAATCAAAAATGCACCTCTTGGGCCAGCCCTGATGGCCTAGTGGTTAAAGTTCAGCACATTCCACTTCGGTGGCCCTTGTTCAATTCCCAGGTGGGGAACCACACCACCTGTCTGTCAGTAGCTGTGCTGTGGTGGCAGCTCACACAGAAGAACTAGAAGGACTTAGAACTAGAATATACAACTATGTACTGGGGCTTTGGGGAGGGGGAAAAAAAAGGAAGGAAGATTGGCAACAGATGTTAGCTCAGCATGAATCTTGCGCAGAAAAAAAAAAAAAAAAAAAAAAAAATGCAGTTCTTAATTGACCTGTTGAGAACAACTGACGTTTGGACAAAGTAAATTAGGCAGCAGGCAATAAATGACAAATGAATGCTCTTAAGTCATTTTGTCCTATCTAGACAAATTCTATTTTTAGCCATTGTTTTGGATAGCTCAGAAGAATAAAAAGATGAGTCTCTAGCTCAGTAGACTCAAAGTTCAAACCATATTAATAGGGACTCTATCCTATTCTCTGTCCTAACACCTTCTGTTATTCCTAAATAGCATTTTTCACCATTTATAAATATATATTTGCTTTTCCTTAATCTCTAAGCTATGGGGCTGAGACCATGTCTCTTTTGGTTCTTGGGGTCTAGAACAATGTGTGGCATATAGAATAAAACATTTAGTGTATGAATAAATAAGGCAGAAGATAGAGGCATTCACAAAGAAGATGACTGCAGGTAAGTCACAGGAAGGCAAAGCATCTTACCTTCTGCTGCTCTTTTCTCATCCACAGCTCGGTATTCAGTCCCAGGTGCAGTTGCTGGTGTCTCTGAGGACACTTGGCACTTGGCTTCATCGTGCTCATCTGTTCTCACTGAGCATAGGACACAAGGGCTGTGGCTTCCCAGGTTGTCTTGGATGTGGGCCAAGCTTCTGGGAAGGCCTAACTGCTCCTGTGATGGGAGCAGTTTTTCTATCCCTCCTGTGACATTTTTACTGGGAGGCAAGAAATGTAAAAGGAAGGTGGTATCTCATGCTAATCCTCTGTTCTAAACACCACCACCCCTTAATCCCAGAATAGGATGTTACCAAGGTCTTCCCAAATGGATGTAGCTAATGTTTATCTAATGGGAGCGGCTCCTCCTGTGTTGTGGTTTGGCTGCCCACACTTCCTGGAGGAAGCTGAAAAGCTGAATGGGGTCTCAAGTTGTGATTTAAACAAATAGGGCACACACTATAGTAGGGCTGGTGTGTAGCTGAGTATCAATCATCTTACGGTGCCTTTTGTTTGTATTAAACTTTTTAATTATAAAGCGTTACACAAATAAAAGTGACCAAAATAAAAATTTACAGCTTAATGAACTATCACAACAAACATCCATGCAGCTACCAGTTGAGTCAAGAAAAGTTCCAAAACCCGCTTCATGCCCTGTCCCAGTTGCCACACCGTCTCTCTTTTCCAAAGATAACTACTATCCTAACTTCTAATAATATAGTGATAATTATACAAGTGTAATACAGTTTTGCCTATTTTGGACTTCTTTATTGCTGTGTAGTGTGCCACTATATATGTAGTGTATATATAATGTGGAGAGATGTGTGTGTAGATATGTGTGATAATGTGTGTATACGTGTGTACACGCACACTCTTCTGTCAGCAGACATTTGGGTTGACTCCAGTTTGGGGCTGTATAAATAAAGCTGCTATGTGTATTTTATACCTATCTTTCTTGGTAGACATGTACAATAATTTCTTTTGGATATACCCAAGTGGAATTGCTGGGTCATAGGGTAAGTGTATATTTTATCGTACTGGAAATTGACAAACAGTTTTTAAAGTGGTTGTATAACTTTGCATTGACACCAGCAATATGTGATTTCCACCTGTTCCACATCCTTGGTAACACGTGGTACGAACAGTGTTTTTAATTTTGGCTATTCTGGTCAGTGTGTAGTAGTATTTCATTGTGGTTTTAATTTGATTACTAATGAGATTCAGCACTTTATCATATGTTTTTTGGCTCCTTAGCTATGGTCTTTGTGTGTTGTCTAGGTCTCTTGCTCATTTTGTTTTGTTTTCCCTTTCCCTATGGAGTCTCCCCTTTTTTTGTGTGTGAGGAAGATTGGCCCTGAGCTAACATCTGTTGCCAGCCTTCCTCTTTTTGCTTGAGGAAGATTGTTACTGAGCTAACATCTCTGTTGATCTTCCTCTGTTTTATGTGTGATGCTGCCACAGCGTGGCTTGATGAGCGGTACTAAGCCCACGCCTGGGATCCGAACCTGCGAACCCTGGGCCGCTGAAGCGGAGCACACAAACAACCACTGCGCCACTGGGCCAGCCCCTCACTTTTTCTTTTTTAATTGATTTTGTGTGAGTTCTTTATGTACTCTGGATGTGTGCTCTTCTTTTGAGTATAGATGTTACAGATATTTTCTCCCTCTCTGTCTCTTAATTGTGTCTTTTGGAAAACAGAAGTTCTGAGTTTTTATTTAGTTTATCAAGTCTTTTCCTTTATGGTTAGTTATTTTGGTATCCTATTTAAGAAAACTTTTCCTACTCCAAAAGCATGACGATATTTTCTTGTATTCTGGAAGCTTTATTTCTTTGCCGTTCACATTATATCTGCACTCCATTGTTTCATTTCTCCATGTATATCTGGTTGGCCCAGCACATTTCCCCACTGTATTGCCTCCGTGGTTGCAGATCAGGCGCCATATAGGCACGAGTTTGTTTGGAATCCATTTTGTTTCGTTGGTCTGTTTGTCTGTCCTTGTGCTAACACCAAACTGTGTTAATTATCATAGTTTTAGAATAAGTCTTGATAGCTGAAAGAGCAAGTATTTCTACCTTATCTACAAGCAAGTAAATCTACCTTATAGATTTTTTCTATAGGTTTTTTATAGCTTTCTTATCAAAGTAAGGAAGTTTTCTTCTATTCCTAATTTGCTGGGTTTTTTGTTGTTTCCTTTTTGGAGAAAGATTAGCCCTGGGCTAAAATCTGTGCCCATCTTCCTCTACTTAAATGTGGGACACCTGCCACAGCATGGCTTGATAAGCGGCACATAGATCCATGCCTGGGATTCAGACCAGCGACACCCGGGCCGCCAAAGTGGAGCGCGTGAACTTAACCTCTATGCAACCGGGCTGGCCCCTGCTGTTTTGTTTTGTTTTTTTTAAATCATGAGCAGACATTGAATTTTATCAAAATATTTTTTTCTGGGTCTATTGATTTTGCTCCTCGTTCAAATATTAAACTAAATTTACGTTTCGGGAAAAGCCCAACTTCATTGTGATGTGTTATCCTTTGCATAAATTGTTGGGTTTAGTTTGCAAATATTTAGTTTAGGATTTTTGCATCATTGTCTATGAGTGAGAATACCCTGTATTTTTCCTTTCTCTTAGTGTTCTTGATTGGTTTTGATATCAAGGCTATACTGACCTCATAAAATGGGTTGGGGAGTATTCTCCTTTTTTTCTATTCTCTGAATTTGTGTCATTGGCATTTGTCCATTTTATCTAAAATTCCAAACTTATTGGTGTAAAGTTGTTCATAATATTCCTTTAAGACCTTTCTTTTTACTTTGAAATAATACCAAACTTAGAGAAAAGTTGCAAAAATTGAACCATATTTCTGTAGTTTTCAGTGTACAGATCTTTCACTTCTTTTGTATCGAAATCCCTAGGTACATCATATTTTTTGATGCTATTATAAATTGGATTTTTAAAATTTTCATTTGATAGCTGATTACTAGTATATAGAAATGAAGTTTATTTTTTTTATTGGTTGTATGTCTTTCAAGCTTGCTAAGCTCACTTATTAATTCTAGTTGCTTTCGTATAGATTTCTCGTTAGGATGAGTCTAGCGTAGACTTTCTTCCAGGTCTGTATTAGCCCTACTCCTAGAGCATGGCTTTTCTGTGGTCCTATCAAATGCCCGGGTATTCAGAAAAGTTTCTGCCTTCTGGATGGCTAGAATTCAGACATCTTCCAGCCTTGTAGGAGCTTTGGTAGTTCTTTGGTTAATTTGATGTAGATGCACTGTATGTATGAGCAGCTTGGAATTTAGCCACGTCTCAAGTGGACCCCTATAGACATCTTTCTCTCTCAAATTCTGGCTGCTGCCACTTCCCCCAGTTCTAATCTGTTCAGTGAGATCATGGTGCCTAATTTGGGATTCCTCTCCCTGCACCACAGTGCAGAAATCACCCCCCAGCCAAAGCAAAGTGATTGAGGGCCTTGCCCTGTTTCTTGCCCTTCTCTCAGGGATTACAGTCCTTTCAAAAACGAAGTTTATTAATTTTTTCCAATTAAATATATGGTGGAAGGGCTTTTCCAGTAATAGTACTCTGTCGTGGTCAAATATTGTTTTTAAGTCCATGATCTTTTTTAACTCCATAGTTCTGTTAAGTACCAACTATCATGTGATAAGTTCACTGGAAGAGCCAGTAAATTTTTAGCAAATGATTTGTAACGTGATCTTGTATATACTAATTTTATGAGAATGACGTTAAAAAATTAATTTCAAATGAATACTGTCACATTGATGATTTGTTAATTTACTAAACAAAGAATAATTACCCAAGTCCTATGGCACTTGTATCATACCCATCTTTTACCAAATGTACTTCTTTTGGCTAGTTATTGGATATACTTGCTTTAGAGATTTTATTCTCCATTTCTTTTTAAATCCTTTGGAGATAGAGTCTTTATTTTTGTATCATAGGGACAATTAGTATTATTTGGATTGGACTAATATCATGTTTTAGATGTAGCCAGCATCCTTCACTACATACTCATGTGGTGAATATAATAAATACTATATTCATTTTTATTGTAAAATAACTTGCTGCATAGGCTTTCTGTCTGGTGATTCAAACATTAGATGAATGATTGGCCTAGGTGACTTTTTTCTTTTTGCTGAGAAAGATTAGCCCTGAGCTAACATCTGTTGCCAATCTGCCTCTCTCTCTTTTTTTTTTTCTTGAGGAAGATTAGCCCTGAGCTAACATCTGTGCCAATCTTCCTCCGCTTTATATGTGGGTCACTGCCACAGCATGGCTGAAGAGAGGTGTAGGTCCATGCCTAGGATCTGAACCCATGAACCCAGGCTGCTGAAGCAGAGCACACTGAACTTGACCACTGTGCCACAGGGCCTGCCCTGGCCTACACGACTTTTAAATGCCCTTTTGACTTTGAGATTCTATTATTCCTCAGCAAATTAAATTCAGCAAGAATGTCTTGAGTGCCGTCGTAATTGTGTGCATTAAATAAGAAGAAAAGCTATCTTTGCCGTTAAGGAGCTTAGAATTTCCTTGGTGAGATAATGCCTGCGTATATATAGTAAGTAACAGTTCAAAATTGTGTGTGATTAATTGCAGAATGAACAGCACAACCACAAATGCCTGAGACTTTAAGTCAAAAAGAGAGAGAGTGGCAGAAGTAGAATAAGAAAGAGCACATCTCTGTCTTTGTAAGGGAATATCAGTAAAAGAGAAGCAGGACAAAGGAGTACACACAGGCAGGAATGTCAGTAAGAGACCAGCCAGCAGAAGTCGAAAGCTGTTTGGTCTTATTTGAAAAACGTGTTGCTAAGTTATGAGCTATTGCAATTTTATCAACAATGGCATTTCTCTCAGTGATCACCAGGGTGGTGGTAGCATCGTCTGTCTAGATGTGGAAGTTTTGCATAAATAAAGTGCCACCAGTAATTATGTTTAATGTCGCAGTAGAGGAAAAACTTTTCATGGAAAAATCCTCATACGTATCATGAGCTACATCTGTTTGAAAAACTGTATGAACAGAGGAGCCGTCTGAGATCTGCCTTTTTGGAGCTGCTAGGTGTTGAAGTAATTCTTTTGAGTTCTGTGGCTCTTCTCTGAGTCTAGTAGATTCTGGTCTTTGTGGTTAGCTTGTGAGGATCAAGGTCACACTGAGGTTAAGACTGTCTTCTGTGTTGATAGGGAAATCTGGATACAGTATTCCATGCTGTCGTTTAGTCTTTTTTGTGGTGTTAGAGTAGTAATTCAAAGCATATTAATTAGTTTTTGTTTAATATTATTCAAATAAAACCAAACGTAACATGTATATACCAGAATAAAAAGTTTAAATTTCCTACGAAGTGAAAGAGCGCTGTAATTTCTTTCCACTGACTGGGACCCAAATAAGTTATAGAATATTTCTGTAATTTAGTTTATTATTGAATATGCAGTATGCATAAAGAGGCATCTGTAAGTATGAAAATCCCAAATACTACATTTCAGTGTGTTGCGGTTTACAGTTGTTAAATTTATAACTGTACTTTAATATCACGTCACTTTGTTTGAAAGAATATCAAACAAAAGCTGAAAACATGGCTAAGTGACAGGTATTGAAAGCTTTATTTACCTTTGCTATGTGTATTCTCTTTTTGCACTGGCTTATTTTTGAGGCAAAAGTCAGACTCCTGACTGAGGATGTTCGCTTAAAAGAACAGAGAAATTCCAGAGCAGTGAGGCAGGGAGGGAGACAGAGCAATACGACTTTACTTGGGGGCGAAGTTGCATGTGAGTATGGAAAATTTATACCATACTACAGAGCAGTTTTGAAATCTATCAGGTAAAATTTGAAATGTGGTTAATACTTGATCATCTTCAACCATATCAAGTTATTTACAATATTTAATGCCGGGAGAAACTTAGAAAAGAACTTATAGGTATTTTTCTACTTACTTTCTGATCACCTCATTTTTGACCCCTGCAGGACTATTTCTTATAGCTGATGCAACCTTTTTCTCAGGTCTTCTAAAGGCCATAGTAAGCACCAATTGAATGCATACGAGATGATTGGATCGTTTTTATTAGAGGAAAAATGGAAGCAAACGAGATTTAGTCTTAATATTAGGCAATATAAGACTTTTTCCCACTTTTATCTCATTAATGTATGTTTTATTCATCTCAACAAGGTAGAGTTGGCCTACAAAACACACTATAGTATATGCTTTCTTGGAAAAATTTTTAAATGAATTTTCAGAGCTTTTGGTGCTGTGAAAATAGCACTTGTACTTTTGTGGTTGTTTTAGTTTTGCTTTTTTCATTTTTGCCAGATAAAATAACACAAGAAGATATTGAAGGCATTCTACAGAAATTTACTGGGAATATAATGCAAGTACCTCCCCTGTAAGTTCAATTATTGAATTTGAATAAATGTTTAATTCATTTTTCAATGATTAACATCACTTTAATGAAAAAAAAGGGCTTGCTTTTATATATGGTAAGGCACATTTTAAATCTGATACAGCAGATGATCTGGTAAAGGTGAGCCTGATGTAGACAGAATGAAGAGCTCTGATACCCTCTAAGAGCTAGCAGGATGTGGTCTCTGTCCCTGGATTTTGCCGCAGCCTGACGTCTATGCTATCCCAGTGTTTATCAGTTTTTGATTCCATCTACAGACATCAGGGCAGTTCTGGAGTGCAGAGATGTCACTTTTACCAGAATTGGTGTGAAGGGACCCCTGCAGTCTGGTATGGGTGTCAGAGCTGTGACTCAGAGTCCAACTAGTACTTCCTTTCAGGTGTTGGGACCATTCCTTTGGGGCCCAGAATCTTATGCTTTACAGTTTTCTGCAACAAATGACAAGATGAACGTTACAACTTATTAAAAGTATAACGATAGTGACTTACCACTTAATCATATTTTTTGTGCACATTACCATTTTAAGCCAATCACTTTTTTTTTTTAAGAGAGTTTATTTATTATTATTTTGAGTGTGTGTGTGAGAGGAAGATTAGCCTTGAGCTAACATCGGTGTCAGTCATCCTCTACTTTGTATGTGGGATGCCTTCACAGTGTGGCTGATGAGTGGAATAGGTCCGCACACGGGATCCAAACCTGGGAACCCCGGCCGCTGAAGCAGAGCACGTGGAACTTTAATTGCTCCGCCATGGGCTTGCCTCCACGATTCTTTTTTTTTTTAAATGGCTGAATGGCCATGAGATGTATCAGGATAAGTTACTGGCAATTCTTTTAGAATTTGGTATTTATTTTGTGTTTAAAAATCTCAGTTTTTTTCAAGAACACTGAAATATCCACAGGGAAATCTTTCTTCATAATTTTGCCTCAGATGTAAAGATTTAAAAGTTTTAGCAGGATATAAGTAAACATTATTTTGGATCATTATTGTTGAGATAAATTTTTTTATATTCATAAAAAATAGAAAACGTATTTACATTTATTTATAAGAACCATTTTAGAATTTTCTTCTCTGTCATTGTTCCAAGGATTTTGTGATCTAATAAAATTTTATCACACAAAGCTAAGATCTGTTAAATAGATTATTTGTTTACTAGAAACATTTTGGTAACTTTTATATGAAAAATAAATATTATTGTAATGGAAATTGTTTCAAGGAAATATAGCTGAGATCATTGCGACCAGAGGCCTTGTGCCCTTAACCCGGAACAAGGACTGGTGAAGACATGAGTAGACCATCTCTAGGAAAATGGTTAAAGAATAACATTGATGACATTGCTCATTGGATGCCAGATTGAGCTATATTAGCCTCAAAGATGTTTAGGAACTCTCTCCCTCACACCATTGTAGAGTAGATTAGAAAGATTTTCAATTTAAAGGGCCCCTTGTCATCCTTTTTTTCCATGCTATAATCTGGAATTATTCTCTCTCATTCTCTCTCAATCTGTCTTAATTCTTCCTCCCTCTTTCTCTCCTCCTCTCCCTGTCTTATCTTGCAAGCTATTCTGCGTTAAAGAAGGATGGCCAGAGACTGTCGACTTTGATGAAGAGAGGGGCAGCAGTGGAAGCAAAACCTGCCCGGCCGGTGACGGTGTACAGTCTCTCCCTGCGAAAGTTCCAGCCCCCGTTTTTCACATTAGGTAAGGTGCAGAGGTTTGAGGTCATTTGTATTTATGTGTACCTTTATTTTGTATTTAACTACTTTTGTGTAATTTTAATGCATCCCTAGGATGTTGGAGATTTTTAAAAATTTAAATTTAAAGAGGGTTAGGATTTAATAACTTTTTGATAACATTTAATGAGAATACCTATAGCTACATGGAGGCTCAGAAATGCCTTTCTAAATGGACTAAATTTTTCATATATTGTATTATATTATCTTACTATAAAGTTAGAATAACATACTTTAGGTCTCCACGGAGAAGAGTAGGTAAGGAATATATGTTTTCAGAATTTTGTATTTTCTATTTGATTGTCCATGGATATTTGCTCCCCATTTTGGCTAGTACCTGGTAGTTGACATTTAGTTTTAAAATTCACTTTAATTTGTCTATTTAAAACAAAGCGTTTTTAGTTTTTGGACAAGAAATTGCAAGAGTGGAGTGATTCCTCCCCTCCCCTTTTTGTTGTCTACAAGTTACTGCTGAAGATCATGAAAATGTGGAAATTATGGATAAGGTAGAAATGTATTATTGGACATGGGGTAAATTTTAATTCAGGTTATCAATTCAAATTTATCTATAATCCAGGTTTGAAATAAATTTAAAAAACAAAAAGTTTGTTTCTATTGTTTGTACATTTTTTGATCGCCTAATTGCAGAAAGCAGTGGCTGAAGCCTCGGGCATGTGAGAGCTGTGAGGAATCAGAAGCTGTAGTTCTAACCTCTTGGGCTCCCTTAAATTGACCCTGCTCCTGAATTCACAGTGTATACCAAATAGGATTCCTTTTAGAAATAATTTCCCAAAGCCTTTTTTCCTGAACTGTATTGCTTTGGCATATTATTTAATGTGTATTAAGTTCCTGTAGAATGTGGGTTTTATACAACTGAAAAAAGAAGTCACTCCTTTTCTTTAGTTTCCTCATTCTAAAATCTTTGACAAATAATGAGAAAAACACACTAAAAAATATTTTGCTCCACTCCATGAAAAGGCAGCGGCTGGGTTGGCACAGTAGATATTATCTGTGAAAGTAAGAAAAACTCAAATTTTTCTGATTGCGTATTTTGTTCACTGGAGATTGTAATAGGCCAAGAGTTGTTTTTTCACCAAAGTCAAATATAGTGCAAGAATGTTAGCACACCTGCATTTGGTCCTAGTGCTCGTTTTTTATCTCAGCAGTGACCTCCAACCTGGAGCTGAAGGAAAAAAAAGAATTAAAATCCCCAGGTAGTTTTGATTAATTCCCTCAAATGGCTTTATTGTATGATAAGACTAGAAATAGCTGGAATGTAGTCCTTTTGTGTGGAAATGTAGTGCTTTTCAGGATGTCTGTGGATGAATAAAAATGATCCAGAGCCTTGCTGTTAACCAATAAACTTGTATTTTACTGTGATAAAAGATGTTTAGATAAGCATTCAGTTCTGGGACGTTGTGTAGTTTTAGTTATTTTATAATTTCTTCAGGAATATTTCTAAGAGAACATTTAAATATGCTGAGCTCTCCATGTATTATATCACTCTAAATATAATTCCTGTCCCTGAAAAGGGTTTTTTTGTTTGTTTGTTAGACTTTTTGAATGTACAAATCTGAAAATATTTTTAAAATCTATAGCCCATGATAGCAAAGCTGAGATGTCTAACCATTTAAAACCTATTAAATGAACAAGGCAAACAAATCTGAGAATATTTTTAAAAATCTACAGCTCATGATAGCAAACCTGAGATTTCTAACTGTTTAAAACCTATTATGTGAACAAGGCTGAAGTATTAAAGTGGTAGGACTTGCCAGTTAATGTAAAATGTGTTCCTGAGTTTCTGCTGTTTGCTTTCTCCACACTCTGACTTTTCAATCTCACAAACACATATGCTACTGGATGAATAATTTATGCTTTAGTGCATAAATATTTTATCACTTGATTGTTTGCATAGTGCATTTTTACATTTGTTTAGGGGCATCATTTCTATGTAAAGTGGATTTCATAGGAGGTTAGCAATTTACCATGTCACTGTTAACATTCCAGATGTTGAATGTGGAGGAGGTTTTTATATCAGAAGCTTGGTCAGTGACATTGGCAAAGGTAAGCATAAAGATGAATTATGAATTATCATTTAGAGAGTAATATTCCTTTTTGATGGGAAGAGGGAATTTTCTGTTTTTCATATCTCTGAGTACTGGCCTTAGGAATTGTATTCTTGCTGCCTTCAGCCTTAGAAGCATTTTAGGTTTATGGCATATAATTATCAGCATCAGCAGCTGCAGTGAAATGCTTGTAATGGCAGAAAAGAGAAAGAGAGGAACACGAAATGAAGATGGGAATAATGAATGTAAGGACCAACATTTTTTCAAGTACAAAATATTTTAACTCAAATTAGGGATAAGTAAAAAGGATTTATCCTTCTAAAAGTTATTTTCGTGATACAAGTCAGTTTTTTAAAAACTGGAAAGCCATAGTGTCACAAACAGCCGGAAAGCTGCAGTTCTGGCTCCGCCATTTGCTGGCAGTTGTGACAGTGGACGGGTCATATTACCTCATCTGCAAAGAGAGAGTAATAGTTACCTCTTGGGGTTGCTTTATGAGTTAAATAAGAAAATGTGTGCAAGTTCCTTGTAGACTTTAAAGCAGTTTATAAGGTGAGTTATTAAATATTATTTTACTACCTACTCATTTCTTAATCTCAAGGCTCTTGGTTGTGATTTTGGATTATTACAATTTTACGTAGGGGTGTTTTTGAGAGGTTTGAATTGAGTTCTGTCATTTGGAAAACTGCAGACTGTGAAATACTGAATCATTTATCTTGTGGATCTTCTTTTCACCTTTTGTTGCTGTAGAACTCTCTTCCTGTGCCAATGTATTAGAGCTGACCCGGACCAAACAGGGGCCATTTACGCTAGAAGAACATGCCCTTCCTGAAGACAAATGGACAATTGATGACATCGCACAGTCTCTTGAGCATTGCTCATCTCTTCTCCCAGCAGAGCTGGCACTTAAAAAATCAAAACCTGAGGAGTCTAGCGAACAAGTTTTGAGCTGTGAATTTATAACTCTAAATGAGACAAAGGGAGAAGATGATGTAATTAAGACATTTTAAGATTGGCTGGGGATTGTCATTGTCTCCTGGTTGACATTTGAATCCTGTGTGCGGAATGACAAGCTATATGCAAAAGATGAACTATTCCCTTTTTTTTGTGCATGAAGAAAAATGTCCTTCATTTACAGTTTCTATAGTGTACAGTTTATCTGCTACGCATTATAAATAGCCTTGCAGTTATTCAGTTCTTTCTTGTACTATGGGATATTCTTTTAGGATGTCATTGTGTTAGATTGGATTCAGGAAAATCAACTTTCTGATTTTAATCTTGCTTCAAAGTCTTTTCCTGTGAAAAAGTTGACCACGTTTTCTAATCAAAGAAAAAAAAATGATGTACATGTTTCTTTGATGTCACAAAAGTGAATGTAAATTAGTGTTTCTTTGATTTCATTTTAGCTTCTTGGTGGCTTTGTTGTACTAAATTTTTTAACTATGTTTGAAAAGACCATTATTTAACTCTTACATTTTGGAGAATTTATGATTATTAGAACATTTCTTTGATAAGACTGCACTTACTTGGTAATAGTTGTATTTGTTTAGATCTTGGGAACTAATAAAGTTTTATAGTAAATGTGGGGAAATGAACCAAATTATTGCTGCTACCACTAACAGGATGTAAATAGAAGACTCTATGTTAATTAAATTCCCTCTCTTCTACCGTTAGTGCAGAGGACAGCTCCTATGGCTCATATTTTGGCCGCTGTGAGATCTTTCCCCTTGTAATTTCATCAACACGATTGACCACTCTGTACCAAGTTACTAAATATCCTGATTTCTAAAAATCAAACTAAAGAATGTGTCTTCACTTAAAAATTTCTTTTCTATATTCTTTAGTATTTATTTATGCCTCTTTATAGGGCATTAATCCCCATGACATTGTTTTTTTAGTTTGCTCTTGCAAGTGGTATTTATAGACGTTGAGATAGCTGCCCTGCATTTCCAGTTAATCTCTTCTGCTCTAAATATTTAAATACAGTTATTCTCAAACGTTTTCATTCAAATAGCCTGCTGAACGTTCCCTATCCCTCTTTACTGTAATTTTGAAAACATAGTCACATTACAAAATAGTTAATTTCATATGTAGTAAGTGCTTCATATGTTTGTTATGGGAAAGCGATCTATTATGCAACCAGTCTGTAGAAATGTTCAAGTCCTCCTTCATTTATTCAAATAAATATAGTGTCAGAGGAAGAATCATTAAAAATTTCATAAAATAGGAGTTTTTAGATTTTTATTGGTTGCCTTTTTTTTAAAGATGGTTTCCTGCTTGTAATCTCAACATTTTTATTTATTTATATTTTTGCTTTTTCTCCCCAAATCCCCCCAGTACATAGTTGTGTCTTTTAGTTTTGGGTCCTTCTAGTTGTGGCATGTGGGACGCCGCTTCAGCACGGCCTGATGAGTGGTGCTGTATCTGCGCCCAGGATCCGAACCAGCGAAACCGTGGGCTGCTGAAGTGAAGCTCACAAACTTAACCACTCGGCCACAGGGTCGGCCCCCCAAAAATTTTAAATGTGGAAACTAAAGTGGTCTTATTTGTGGTTAACCTAATATAAACTCAATATAAAAAGCTATATACTTCCAGTAGAGCATCTTCAGCATGTTGGCAACATGTTTTAAATGAAAATATTAAAACTATTTCTTAGTATGACACAGAAAATTATAAGGAAAAGAGCTTGATACCATGATGCACTAAATAAAAACCAAACACACAAAGTTGTAAATTGAAAGTTTACATTTTATATATTCATATCTAGTGCCCTGCAGTTTGTGTCAACCAGGGGTGGCAGTGGCTGCCTCTGTCTGTTGTAATGGCACAGGGTACGGTATGTCTTTGTGCACTGCCAGTTAAGGTCCAAATAGAGTAATGTTTACACTTTAGAAAACAACTGGGGCATTTCTGCTCTCTTTCTCAACTTAAAAGTTGACATGTATAGTTTACTAATGGAGAAGAGTAAAGATTATTTGGAAAGACAAGTGACTTTAAAATGGTAACAAATCTTTCTCTTTTATATTGAAAACATTGAAGAAAATTTTGCCAAATGGAAAAACTTCCCATAATCCTCACTATCCTGATGCAGGGACTTCAAAACTTTAATTTTCTATTACTATTTTCCCTTCTTTGTTCACATGATTGCAGTCTTAAGACACCTATAGTTTTTAATTGACTTTTTAAAATTTCATATTATCTGGCTTGTTTGTATTTAGTTTTGATAATAATTTTAATCTTATCACTTCATATTCAGTTTATTTAAACAATTTCTCTATTGATGAATACTTGTTTTCAGTTTTATTAGGATAAATTCCTAGGAGTGGGATTATTAAGTGAAATAATATGAACAATTTTATGGTTCTTAATATGTTTGCCTTACTGCTTTCCCAAAGAGTTGTAACATTTTAAAGTGTCACCATTTGAGTATATCAGTTCACTAGAAGTTTACAGCTTTGGGTGGGGGTTTTATATGTTGTTGTTGCTAATTTAGTTAAGTATATGAGTTCAAAATTGCTCTAATTTGCTTTTGTGTGACTTTTCCATATACTTTGTTCATTTATATAAATAAATGTCTTAATGGTTTATACATTTCTATGAGTTATGTATGCAGTAAATACTTGGTAGAAGTATTTTTATGGCCTTTTTAATTTTAATTTAATTTTTGATTTTTCCTAACTAAATTTGCTAACTAATTTTAATAATTCTTCCCCTTTTATAGTTGTCAGATTTATGAGTCTGAATAAATTTTTTTTAACTTTAAAATATTATTCTTAACTCTCATAAGCAGCTGAAACTGATCAAGATGCTCTGAAAAGTTCGACTCATCCATAAAACAGAGTAGTTTTTTCCTGAGAGTCTAGTATTTAAGTGCCAACTGTTTTTTTAATTTTAATCAAAATATCTTAAAAATGTCTGTGCCTTATGTATTTCTAGGCCTAAAGCTTCGTAACATAATAGAGTTGTTTTACTTGTAAGAAAAACATGTATTAGAAATTCCTGAAAATGTTTCAACCTGGAACATGCCAAATTACTTCATTTTGACACTTTAACTTTTTATATTTCTGAAAAATATTATTAACTTCAAAGTCAGCAAAAGTGGTCATCGAATTATTTTATTTATGATTTTAAAATCCATGAGCGTTAAAATAATACAAATTTGCCCTCTGCTAATTCAAATTTATAAAATTTGAATAAGGGCTAAACTCACATTTTCCTATACTGATTGGATCTTTTCTTCTTAAATACTTGAGTTATTATAAGCTACTGATCCATTATCAGAAATAATTCATTGTAGGAGAAAAGAGTGCTTTATATCAGGTCTTCAGTACATTTTATACCTCTTGGACCAGTTTGAAATTTGTGTCAGATTTACAATGGGCATTTAGAGGTTCAATTAGATGGTGAATTGTTCTGTTTCAAAGGAAGAAAGTAATTTATCTTATTTCATGGTGTATATAATAGAAAAAATGTAATTCAAAAGCACTCTAAAATATTGAAACATTTAAATGGAGGAACATAATAGATAAAAACTTTATGGATTGAAATGAGTATAATGGCCTTGTAGTTAAATCTAAACAGAAGGTTTATCTTGAAACTATTTCTTTAAGGTATGTGTGGGCAGTTCTAGTTTGGCCTAGTCATTCATTAAATATCATTTGTTAAACACTTACTACATCACTCTTGAATCAGTAATGCTTCCTATTTTCGACTTGAGTTAAATTCTCTCTATGAACAGGAATATTTCAGATTGCTGTTATAAACTGTGATATCAGTAGGAAAGTTGAAGTCGGAAATTAATATTTTGCTCTTATCCATAACCCTTAAAATATAGCATGTTAAGGTTGTCTCTATTAATCTATTATTAATTTTTTATCTAGGCAAATCACTTAATATTTTGGGCCTGAGTTTTCTTATTTTTAAAACAAAAGGAATGGCCTAGTCTGTCTCTAAGAACTTTTCCAGCATTAAAATAGCAGGCTTCTAAGTGTAGGTAATTTGTATCTATTATGTTCAGAAATTCATTCTTTATGAACCCGAATTTTCATGTTGTTCATCAATTCCAGAAAATTCTTATCATTTATCTCATTGAATATTGCATATCTTTCATCTAGTGGTCCTATTAGATTTATGTCTTACCTTCTCATTTTATTCTATGTGTCTAATTACTCTTTCATATTTTCCATCTCTTTGTCCCTCTGTGCTGCATCTGGGGAAATTTTCTTTGAATCTCTTTTCCAGATAGTGAATTCCTTCTGCTATTTTAATTTACTGTTTCACTACCTATATATTTATTTCATTGATTATTGTGTTTTTACAAAATTTCTAGAACAACTCTTTTTTCGAAATCCTACTTTTTTTGTGTGTTGTCTTATTCTTTAATCGGATTTTAGTTTGTACATAGAATATATACATGTTCATAGATATAACTTTTACTGATATTTAATATCTATACAGGAAATTACACGTATCATCAATGTATAGCCTGATGAATTTTCACAAAGCAAACATGTATAACCAGCAGCCAAATCAAGAAAATACTAGCCCGCCAGAAGCCCTCCAGAAGTTCTCTCCAGTCGCTAGCCACCCACCCCCAACCCCACCACCAAGGCTAACCACTTCTAACATTATACATTATTAATTTTGTCTGCTTTTGTGCTTTATATAAATAGACGCATACAGTATATACTCTCTTACTTTTGCTCAAAATTTCATTTGTGAGATTCTTCCATATTGTTGCCCATGGTTGTAGGCTATTCAATCTCATTATTGTTTAGTATTCTATTGTGTGAATACCACCATTTATCCATTCTACTGAATGATGGGCACTTTATTACCTTCAAATTTTGAGTGTTTTTTAGTATTCCATTATAGCTTACTCATTATACCTCGCTATTGGCTTGTTAGTTATACCTCTTTTAAAAATGTTCTTAGTGTTTGCTGTAGGATTTATGATATATGTGCCTAATTTATCACAGATTACCTTCATTGTACCACCTCATGTATAATGAAAAACCTTACAATAGTATATTTCCATTTCTTATTCCCTATCTTTTGTTCAGTTTTCAAACATTTTACTTTTACATGTGTTATAAACCCTCTAATATATTGGGTGTTTTTTGTTGCTCTTTGTTTTTACTTTATTGCTTTAGACCAGAGGTCAGCAAACTATTTCTGTAAAAGGCTAGATAGTAAATATTTTCGGCTTTGCAGGCCACATGGTTTCTCTTGCAACTACTCACTTCTGCTGTTGTCACATGAAAGCAGCATAGACAGCACACAGAAATGAATGGATGTGTTTATGTTCCAATAAAACTGTACTTGCCCTCATGCTGGAGCTTGCTGACCCCTGCTTTAGACTGTCAGTTATCTTCTAAAGAGATTAAAAATCACAAAAAATATCTTTTATATTTATCTATATCCTGGTGGTCTTCATTTTTTACGTAGATCCAAATTTCTATCTGGTATCATACTCCTTCTGCCTGAATAACTTCCTTTAATGTTTCTTGTAGCACAGGTCTGAGAGCAATGAATTCTCTCAGCTTTTGTCTGAAAAGTGTTTATTTCACCTTCATTTCTGAAAGCTATTTTTGCTGGGTATATAAGTCTGAGTTGGTTAACTTTTTTCATTCAGCACTTGAATGATGTCATTCAGTTATCTTCTGGGTTGCATAGTTTCTCTAGCTGACTTCAAAGTTATCTTTAGTTTTCAGCAGTTTGATGTATCTAAATGTGCTTTTCTTTGTATTTATCCTTTTGGGGGCCTCTGAATTTCTTGCACTTTCAGTTTGTTTCATCAATTTTGGAAAATTCCCAGCCATTATCTTTTCAAGTATTCTACTCCATGCTCTCTCTTTTCTCCTGTTGGGACTCAAATTATTGTGACGTTCAACCATTTGATATTGGCTCACAGCTCTTGGATGCTCTGCTCTTTGTGTGTGTGTGTGTGTAAATTTCAGTTTGGTTAATTTCTATTGACCTATCTTCAAGTTCGTTTATTCTTTCCTCAGCCATGTCCAGTGTGCTGAGACAGCTGTAAAGAAACTCTTAATCTCCAATATCATGTTTTTTAATTGTAGCATTTTCATTTAATTCTTTTTTCTGGTTTCCATCTTTCTACTGAAACTCCCTATCTGTTCGTGCATGTTGTCTACCTTTTCCACTAGGCCCATTAACATATTAAAGTTATTTTAAAGTCTTTGATAGTTCTAACATCTGGGTCATATCTGAGTCTAGTTCTGTTGATTACTTTGTCACATACAGTCTTTTTTTGTACTTGTGTGTGTGTTTCATATTTCTTGACTGAATGCTAAATATGGTGTGTAAAATAGACTGAGATAAATAGCATTTGCATCCAGACATGGGCACACATCTCCTGTCCAGCCATTAGTGTGGGGAATTGGGGCAGTCTAGTCAGTAGTTGAAACAGGTTTGAGTTTGTTGTTGTTATGTTTCCCATCAGTGTGCCAGACTTCAAATCGCTGTGGGAGTAGGCTGCTGCTACTTTGTGCTTAGTGGGGGCATGGATTGCAGACGGATTTTTCTCAGTGTTTCCATGCTCAGATTCAGCGAGACCTTGACACCTATGCCACAGAAGGAATCTAAGCCATGCTTTTTCAACTCTCTCAGCAGTAAGCTGTTGTTGCATGTTACTCACTGAGGTTCAAGAGGGCTGTTTCTTGGTTCTCTCACTCCAGCCTCAGTCTCAGGCAGGCACTGTGCTCCTGGACTTCAGGGTGGAGTTTCTCAGCAGTTCGGCCCCTTCCCCAGTGGTAGCAGATCTCCGCTTTGTATCAGTGCAGCATCCTAGGCCAAGTTGATTCTCTATCCCTCCTCCAGTGGCAGGCAGCTTTTGCTTCTATCCTTCCACCAAAGGCAGTGGATGCTTGCTTGAGTTTCTTCTCCCCCACAGTAGCTTATGGCTTCTGCTTCATGTAAGAGAAGCTTCCATGTAGCAGGTGGGTTTCATGCCTTTGTGTCATCCACAGGGTCCCTCTCAGGTCTCCTGCCCTGCCCCCAATCTTTCTCATGAGCACCTCGTGGAGACCTATGGAAAAGAACTAGGAAGTGACTTCCTTTGTGTCTGGGGCTCCTAGAATTTCTAAACTGACACTCTTGGCCTTTATTACAAATTCATTACAATTTCAGCTGTTTTTATCTTATCTGCTTTTATAATGACTGCCTCTTCCTTCCGTACTGTGCCAAAAGTGAAACAAGCCATGTTTCCTCTCTCTCCTCAGAGGAGCTTGTCACTCATTTGAGTGCATTTTACCTCGCAACCTCAGCTCTTTAATGGGCTCAAAAAGTTATCCAGCTTTCTCTTGCTGTTAGGATGGGACTGACATTCTCTTGAAGCTTTCTACGTCCTAAGTGGAATCAGAACCTTAAAGAATGCTTTCATATTTTTTCCAGCATTTATAGTTGCAAGTGTTTTCAGGTTATTTTCTCCACTGTTTTTGCTGGAAATGGAACTTTACACATCTGAAGAGTAGTTAAACTTAACTGACTTGCAACACCATAACATTGTAATTAGTCTCATAACCTTAAAAAATAATCTGTCGATCCATTGACTAATGGCAAAGCATTTAATAAATTAGCATTCATCTATTCAGGGAGCTTCAAAATTATTTGACTTTTAATTCTTCCATTAGAAGTGAGAAAATTAGGGCATAGAGAAGAAAAGTAACTTTCCCTGACTCCACGTTCATACGTTAGTAAGAACAGGTCTCAGAGGCCAGATATCTTAAGTCATTAATAATCTTTTGGCTCATAGAATTGGCTATATAATCTAAAGATGATGACTAGGTGATTTTATTCCATATAATTTAAATATGTCAACTGTCAAATATTCACAAGTGCCTTTGCGTGGGGAAACAATGTATAGTACACAAAAGAAGTCTTGAAGACATAGTCCAGGCTTGTAAGAAATTTCCTTTACTTCAGATGGGAGCTCAAGAAATGTACATATAAAAAGATAAGTAGTGGTACAAGACAATACATAAGAATCAGTGAGTGGTATAACCAAAAAATGCTTGTCATGTTTCAGGGAGCAGTAATTAATTTCTGCAAACATCTGTTGAGCTCCTACTGAGAACAGAGGAGGGAGAACACAAGATGTCCAGTGATTAGGATAGGGGCATTGAGGAAGAGGGCCTTGAGCAATAGATAATGTTCAAAGAGTTAAGAGAGGAGAGTAGTTCAGGAGGGGAGGACAGTTCCAGCAACAATGGCAGTGTACAAGACATAGTCGGTCAGGAAAGAGGAGAATGGCCTGGATGGAGAAGACTGTTTTGTGTTAGCATGTGTTTGGAAAGGCAGATTGGAGTTACATCGTTTGGAGCCTTGAAAGCCAGAATTGGGTAAAGCTTTAGAGGAGGGCCTGGTTTAACATGAAAGCTTTATTTTATTTATTTATTTATTTAAAGATTTAATTTTTTCCTTTTTCTCCCCAAAGCCCCCCAGTACATAGTTGTATATTCTTCGTTGTGGATCCTTCTAGTTGTGGCATGTGGGATGCTGCCTCAGCGTGGTTTGATGAGCAGTGCCATGTCAGCACCCAGGATTCGAACCAACGAAACACTGGGCCACCTGCAGTGGAGCGCGTGAACTTAACCACTCGGCCACGGGGCCAACCCCGGAAGCTTTATTTTAAGGAGATTAATCTGGCAGTGATGTGTGGCAAGAATTGAAGAGATAGAAACAGGAGGCAGAGAGCACAGTTAGAACTGAGTCTGGTGCAGTATTAGGATCGAGGTAATAAAAAACTCCAAACTAGAGTATTACCAGATAATGGATGTTTGGATGGACAGTTTAAATGAAAATTGATGGTATTTGGTGATTTATTAGATAGTTGAGGGCCAGGGAATTGGAGGAAAAAGTGATTAGCAATTGTCATCAAATAATTTTTCTTGAAGGGAATGAATCTGAATTTTTGTAGAAGAGTAGCATTTTCTTGGGTGTTGGTTAGCTGGGGAGTTGCCTATGGTAACGATGACCACCGTGCTTGTTTCTCTTTTAACAGCCATGAGTTCCTCCTTGATGGAAGAGTGAGCCTCCCGGGAAGAACCGTGCCTTTTCACTTCTCTCCAAAGTGTCACATAGAGTGGGTTTGCTGAATTTAATCTATCATTAGGGATTCCCAATTATTATTTGAAATATGAAATCATGCCCGTGGTCGAGAGCATGGGCTCTGGAGCTCTAGGTTTTCCAAGCACTACTGCTTATCAGCAGCTATTAACCTTAGGCAAGTTAATTAAGTTTTCTGAGCCCTAGTTTCCTCATTTTGTAAAGTGGGGATATTAATAGTGTCTACTTTATAAAACTGTGAAGTCTAAATTAGGTCATTCAGGTAAAGTGTTTAGCATTATTCTTAGAATTCAGTAAATAGTAAACACAAGCAAATGTTATATACCTGATTTATATGTAAGAGAAGGATAAATCTGAAAATCTCACGGTTTAAGGATTCAAAGTTTACATTCCAAAGATGCTTTATAAGATATTGTTTTGGTAGGAAGAATTGAGTTGAAACAAAGAATTTCCTACAAGCAAAGATTATTCAACAGTGCCATAGGCTGTTGATGCAAGTAGGAAAAGTCTTTAGAGAATGTAGTTGTTCACCTTTTGTATATTGTGTGCTAAGTAGATATATATATCCACACACACATGCCATTAAAGCTGGTAAACCCATTTCATTTACATCATCTCATTTGAGCCTCCAGCAAGCCTGTGAAGTGACAAGGATCAATCTTTATTTGTTATTTCGGTGAAGAAGCTGAAGTGGTGCTGAGTACTAGGGGACTCGCCAAGGCTTCCATAGCCAGAGTGGCCGAGCTGGGTCTCTGTCCTCTTCTGATTCCAAAATGCTGTTTACAGTACATCTGGAGAAAAGTGATCTGAAGCACAGATGTTTAGTGGGAGGAATGAAACACATGCTGTAGTGCCAAAAAATAACTGGGAATAAAAGCAGAAAACAAGACATTTGTTTCTGTTACAATATGACAGAAAATAAGGCTCTTGTGGTTTGGGATTGAGCATTCAGAGAAGAAGTGGGGAGCCGTTTAATTTGGGTGAGAGGACTCCTGGAACACTGCATCTGGTTCTGGGCTGCTCATTACTGGGCTTATGGAAACCAGCTGGACGAGGTTCAAAGAAAAGCTCCAAAATGATTAAGGGCCTGATGGCACTGATTAATAAGGAAAGATTAAAAGAATTAAATATGTATAGCTCAGCTAAGCAAAGACTGAGGAAAAACAAGCTAAATGTGTACAAATATCTGAAATGTCTAAACATTAAAAAGGGAGATTAATTAGTTAGCATGATACACGGGGGTGTAATATGCTGTAACAGGATGACAATTTAAGCTGAGCACAAGGAAAAATTTCCTGATCATCCATTAAGTCTGTCTGTGGCATAGCCTTTCCCTAGAGAAACAACAGAGATCTCAAGCCTCGTGACTCCCAAACTTTCCTGGGAATTAGGTATTAGATGATGTTAGAGAATTATTATTAATTTGGTTAGGTGTGATAATGGCATTGTGGTTATATAAGAAAATGTCATTTTTGGAGTTGCTCTGAAATAAAGGTAGATCAACATGATGTGAGAGATTTGCTTAAAAATACACAGCAAGGAAAGTAGGGAGGAAGGACGGAAGGGAGGGAACGAAAGCGAAAAAAGAGAGAGAAGGAAGGAAGAGAGGGAGGAAGAAAAAGAACGAAAGAAAAGGGGAGATGAAGCAAGTGGAGCAAAATGTTGATAACATTGAATCTGAAGGAAGATAATATTGAGTTCCTTTTATTCTTCTCTTTACTTTTATATATAAATAAATAAAATAATTATATATATAAATTAAGTAAAAAAGTTAAATAACATTTTCTTGAACAAAACGCAGTAGCGCCTTAATCCCTGGCCTCCCTGGGTAGTAAAGCCTTCCTGCCATCAGGCAGACTTCTGGTTGATCAGGGCTGCCAATGGGAGGGATAAATGCCTCCCTTCACCATCTTACTTTGGCAATGCAGAATGGCCTAGGCTGAAGGACTCTTTAAAACTGTAGATAGAAATCCAAGAAAATCCTGAGAATTGTAGGCCTCTAATGGTAGCTTCAGGACATAGAATTTCTAAGGGGAAAGAGCAGAGAGAGCAGCGTTGTTGGCCCATGAACAGCTGACCTCTCCTTTTCTCCTGTCCCTTGTTCATGGTAAAATACTGGCCACTGAGCTGAGATCCACGTGCCCTCACAATGACCCAAACCTTTTCTCTTGAATGAAGAAACACTTTCCCCTTATTTGTTGAGTTTGAAAAGCAAAAAGAGGGGTAATTCAATAAAGTAAAGTGAAAGATTTCAAAACCCAGCCAACACCTATGAGGCTGAAGTTAAAAAAAAAGATTTTTAGGCACCATCTTCTCTCCTTTAGCCTCTAGGAGAATCTCACCTCACCTTCCTGCGAGTGAATGTTTAGCACAGGAGGATTAGGGAGCATTTGGAATGTATGCCCTAACTGTGATCTTTTGTTGGTTAGAGGAATAAATATTTTATCTGAATTTCACTGATGGCAATCAAGCATGAACACAGACCCAGTATTTGAGGACCTGTCATGTCTGAATTTCTCCAGAGTGCACAACTAGGCCAGCAAATGGCAGTTGGAGTGAGGCTGATTCCAGCTCAGTGTAAGGATGGGCCTTGTAACCATTGGAGCTGTCTGGAAATGAAGCAGAGGCTGAATGGTGGTCAAGCTTGGTTGAGTCTATGAGAAACAGACATCCTTTTTCCAGCCTCAGACTCACTGTCTTAGCTCAGGCCCTTATCGTCTCTTACTTAGGCTCTTGCAGTAGCCATAATTAGGCTTCCTTGCCTCTAGTTTTTCCTTCTGCCGTCATCCTCCACCTTGCCTCCAGAGTGGCTGTTCTGAAACACAGCTGGTCCTGTCATTCCTCTGTTTAAATTCTTAGCACTTCCAAAATAAAGCATGACAAGGACCATATCTTATTTTTGACTATATCCCTGGTGGTTCGCACCTTGCCTAGCATATAGACATTCTCCAATCAAGATTTGATTGAATCCATGCAACCTCAATGCTTCCCACTCTTCCAGCTGCCTCTCTGTGCCTTTGTACTTACATAACCTCTGCCCAGAGGAGCTTTTTTCCCTTGTCCACCCAGCAGTTTTTCAAGACTCAAAGTTTGTAGTAATGAAGTCTTTTTTGACAGCCCAGTCAGAATTAATCCATCATCTCAGTTGCCATGGCACCTCATATATACATTCATTATCATACTTAGCACCTCATTTTAATCATACACTTACTTTTCCTCCCCATCAGACTATGGGCTCTTTGAGAGCAAATACCATGTTTTCACCTTCATTTCTTCAGTGCCTTGCACATTCTAGGCACTCAGTATAATCAGATAAACCTTGGCAGCCGTGATGTTCCTACTATGAGAAGACTATCTTCCCATAGCTCAACAAAGTTTAAGTGAGTGAGTAAAGTAAGATGGTCTTCATCCAACACATTTTTGCTGACTGTGTACTTTCCATCTGGGCAGCTTTCCTGTGCATGGTTCAAGGAGAGCGTAGAACACAGACCAGAGATGTAACTGATCTTTAAGTTAACCTTTGGCCTGTCGCTGGTCCTTGAACGGGGAAACATTTCCCTCTGTTCCTATGCTTTAGGGACGGGAAGATGAGTAATGCAGTGATACATGCCGGAAATATTTATTCCCCTACCCTAAGCTGCCTCTCAACTTTAAGAAGCTATGAAAGAAACAAGATAATACATAACTTATTCTAATTTGTGGTAGCGTTGTTTATTTATTTCCTTTTTAAGGAAGAGGTGGAATTGGATTGTTTGTTTGGTTTCTCATTCAATAAGAAGCATCTTAATATAACTAGTCTGGACATCTGTCCCATTTTCAAAAATTACAAGTTTCGATCATTGCTAAATTGTACAGATCCCAATCTGTCTGCTCTGCATACATTTGCATTTATAAAAGCAGACGCAGACTAAAAGTCTTTCTAATGCAATCCCCTAAATGTGTGAAGTATTAGATTGCTTTCCCCCATTGGTTTATGCATTGCTAAGGGCTTAAAAGGATCATTGATTTGAATTATTTAATGTGTACGGCAGGTTGAGTTTCCTTTTTTTTTTTTTTAAAGAACCTTTGGGGAATTTTGTTTTGTTTTTTTTTTTTTTTAATGTTAAATCTCATTTTTCTTTGAAAATAAGAAGTTAAAGCTATATTCACATAAGCTCTCAAAGTGCCAGATTTTCATTGTGTTTTTAAACCATCTAGGAAATGTTTGATTCTAATGAAACGTTACTGCTGAAAATTGGCATGAAATTGCTGGGCTGGAAATATAGTTATAACCACATATTATTCTAATGTATTATTTTTTAGTTTTTGGAGCTGATGCAGATGAAATAAAAGAGAGAGAGAGAGAGCCTAATTATAATAAAAAGCCATCCTGGATTTTTGTTGTTGTTGAAATTTAAGCCTGTTTGGACTCAAATTCAGTAAGCACAGTCCTGGACTTTAAATGTTGTACATTTTTGCTGTGTAATTTAAATCTTAGCTCCTATTGTTTTTTGATGGTTTACTCTTTCCCTGTGGAAAGGCAGTTGTGCTGTGTCGGCACAATTTGTGATGGTAACATCTGGGTGAATGGATTTATTTTAGTTTGTGTTGTGTTCAGAAAGCTTGCCAAAAATGGAGCCTTGTTTGTGATGTCTAGCGTGGCTTCCTATAACAAAGCAGTCTTATTTAATCCATTTGCCAGGACACTGCATAAATAAAAAATGGAAGTCCCATCCACATAAAGCAATCATGTGACGTAAAAAGTTTAGGTGGGGAATTAATAGGGTGGCTATATAGTTCATGATCTAAACGCTGACACTTTTGAGAGTGAAAGGGGAGGGCTAAAATAATTAAGACATTAATTCATCTACAACAGGTATAAACTGGGAGCATCCAGGACACCAGATGCCATTGTCACCCTAACTAGGAAGCTTGCCACTACCATTAAAGGTCTTCTCTTCCATGGTGTACAGCAAATTCTTCTGGGAATTCTGGGAAGTCATTGATGTAGCTCTGTGTCAAGGAGCGATATGGTAGGAATTCTAATATATCAGACAGTACAACACTTCCCTGGCTTTGTAGCAGGTAAAATCATGTTAAGACAGAAGACAAAGCAACCGGGACTTGACAAAAGGGCAGACATTGTCTAATAATAAACCTGCAATAACTGATGGTAAATTTATGTTATTGGCTAAACATCTTTCTTAACAAATCAGGTAAATTTAGCATGTGGGAAGGCACAGAAATTGATAGCCTACAGGAAAGCTGTGGCTTTGATTCCAGAGTCAGAAATATAGCCAAGTATGTCAGCAAATGAAATGTTTTCATTGTTATATGCCACGAGATGCAGCTACTGTCCTATTTTCACTTACAGTAATTCCTTCTGAAGTAATATACCTTAAGAATAGCTGCAGCTTCTCAAATCCATAAGAGGAGTATATGCTGCTTGCCACACTTTCCTTTTTCCTGAAGGTCTCTTTGAGGTCTTTCAAGAATGCAATTCAATTCAGCAAATATTAGGGCACCGAGTGAGCGTTGGGTGCCCCTAAGATACAAAGAGATGAGTGAGCCCCTGCCCTCAGGGCACTTTTCTATAACACAAGAAAATAAAATGAATAAATAATAGTACTATACTACATAGGTAGGTGCCATTAAAAAGGTATATACGTTAAAGCTTGGTAGTATGTATTAAGGCTATTTACATCATTGGTCTATAATTTTCTGCATGTTGAAAATATCTTAAAATTTATAAAAATGTTCAGGGGCCAGCCTGGCGGCTCAGCAGTTAAGTTCGCACGTTCCACTTCGGCAGCCCAGGGTTGGCTGGTTGAGATCCCAGGTGCAGACCTAGGCACCACTTCTCAGCCCATGCTGTGGCAGGCGTCACATATATAAAGTAGAGGAAGATGGGCACAGATACTAGCTCAGGGCCAGTCTTTCTCAGCAAAAAGAGGAGGATTGGCAGCAGATGTTAGCTCAGGGCTAATCTTCCTCAAAAAAAAAGAAAACAATTTAAAGAAAAATGTTAAAAGGGATCTGTATCTGTATCTACATAGTACCATGAGAGTTTAGAGAACTGGAAAATTACACCTAGTTGTAAGGATCTGTGATGGCTTTATCTACCCTTTTCTGCAACATTCCATTCACATTAACTGTAACTTGGCTTCCCTAAAAACTCTCTCATGAAGAGTTTTCTTTCTTCCACACCTACTCAGTGGTAGGCAGCAAAACACACATTTTTGGGGTCCTCAGAACATTCCCTGTTGTTTGCCCTTGACAGTTTTTTTTCCTGAGGAAGATTCACACTTAGCTAACATCTATGCCAATCTTCCTCTATTTTTCAGTATGTATGCTGCCAGCACAGCATGGCCACTAAGATAGCAGTATAGGTCTGCACCCTGGAACCAAACCCGGGCCACTGAAGGGGAGTGCACTGAACTTAACCGCTAGGCCACAGGCGCTGGCCCTCCTTAAGTCTTTCATGGGAGGTTTACTCTGTCTTTCTCTCTTAACCTTGCCTGTCTCATGGACATTGAGTTTTGACTCCAAGCCTGCCTTCCTCCTCAGCCCATCCCTTGCCAAGAAAATCTGGTGTGTGCTCACTGCTCATCTTCACACTGCACAACTCCAATCCAAGCCACACACAGCTCTTGATTAGATTTCTGCAGTGGGTACTTTCTCTCCTGCATGAGTCTGTTCTCTGCACAATTGGCAATTGAGACTAGGGGGAGAAGCAGGTGTGGAATTCCAGGGGCAATTAATAGTCTGTTGTGCATATGCTGGTTTGAGAAGTGCTAGATATTCAAGAGTTGGCAGTTAGATAAGTCTCAAAAGAGAGATGGGAGCTGAAGTGCTGAGATTCTTCAGTGTATGGCAGGTGTTTAGAACCATGGGACAGGATGAGATCATCATCCTAGGGAAAGTGTAGATGGAGAAGCTAAATGGCTTCTGAGTCCTTAGTCATTCCAAATCAGGCTGACATAGTAGGAAGAAAGCCCAGGGAGAATAGAATCCTGAGAATCAAGGGACAAACTATTTCAAGAAGGAGGGACTGGTCAGTGCTACTGAGGGAAATAGTAAGACCAGAACAGAGAGGTGATCATTGGACCTGGAGAACTTGAGTTTGTTGATAATCTTGAAAAAAGTAGGTTCAGAAACTGCTTGAAATTATTTTCAAGATTGGTTGGGTGTGTACATTATCCCAGGCCAAAGGATCAGAAAAACAATATATACTTATTGAGCAGTTCCTGCATGCCAGGCACGATATGACCCCCATTTAAGTCTCACAGTAACCATCTAAGGTAAGTACTGTAATCCCTGTCTTACAGATGATGACAATGAAGCACAGATAAATTAAGTAGTTTCCCATTGGCCTTAAATTACACATTAGACCAGATGGACTTCATAGGTATATATAGAACATTCTATCTAAAAACTGCAGAATACACATTGTTTTCAAATGCACATGGAACATTCCCAAGGAGTGATCACATATTAGGCAACAAAACAAGTCTCAATAAACTTAAGAAGATTGAAATAATACCAAGAATCTTTTCTGACGACAAATGTATGAAACTAGAATAAACTCCAGAAAGAAAATCAGAGAAGCCATAAAAAAGTGGAGATTAAACAAAATGCTACTGAACAATGATTAGGTCAATGAAGAAATCAAAGGAGAAATAAAAAAGTACCTGGACACCAATGAAAATGAAAATATAACATGCCAAAATCTATGGGATACAGCAAAAGTGATTCTAAGAGGGAAGTTTACAGCAATTCAGGCCTACCTCAACAAACAAGAAAAATCCCAAATAAATAATCTAACAGAGCACCTAAAGGAATTGGAAAAAGAAGAACAAACAAAGCCCAAAATCAGCAGAAGGAACGAAATAATAAAAATCAGAGCAGAAATAAACAAAATGGGGACTGAAAAAACAATAGAAAAAAATCAATGAAACCAAGAGCTGGTTCTTTGAAAAGGTAAACAAAATTGACAAACTTTTAGCTAGACTCACCAAGAAAAAACAAGAGAAGCCTCAATAAATAAAATCAGAAATGAAAGAGGAGAAATTACCACAGGTAACTCAGAAATACAAAAGGTTATAAGAGAGTACTATGAAAAGCTATACACCAACAAATTGGATACTCTAGAAGAAAAGGATAAATTCTTAGAATCACACAACCTTCCAAAACTGAATCAAGAAGTAGAGGATTTGAATAGACCAATCACCAGTAAGGAGATGGAAATAGCAATCAAAAACCTCCCAAAAAATAAAAGTCCAGGACAGACAGCTTCCTTGGTGAATTCTACCAAACATTCAAAGAAGACTTAATACCTATCCTTCTCAAACTCTTCCAAAAAATTGAAGAGGAAGGGAGGCTTCCTAACTCATTCTACCAAGCCAATATTATCCTGATACCAAAACCAGACAAGGACAACACAAAAAAAAGAAAATTACAGGCCAATATCACTGACGAACATCAATACAAAAATTCTCAACAAAATACTAGCAAATCAAATACAACAATATGTTAAAAAGATCATACATCATGATAAGTGAGATTTATTCCAGGGATGCAATGATAGTTCAACATCTGCAAATCAATCACTGTGATACACCACATTAACAAAATGAAGAATAAAAATCACATGATCATCTCAATAGATGCAGAGAAAGCATTTGACAAGACACAACATCCATTTATGATAAAAGCTCTAAATAAAATGGGTATAGAAGGAAAATACCTCAACAAAATAAAGGCCGAATATGACAAACCCACAGCTAATATCATTCTCAATGGAGAAAAACTGAAAACTATCCCTCTAAGAACAGGAACCATGCAAGGATGCCCACTTTCACTCTAATTTAACACAGTACTGGAAGTCCTAGCTAGAGCAATCAGGCAAGAAAAAGAAATAAAAGAGATCCAAATTGAAAAAGAAGAAGTGAAACTGTTATTATTTGCAGACAACATGACTTTATATATAGAAAACCCTAAAGAATCCACTAAAAAACTTTTAGAAATAATAAACAAATACAGTTAAGTCTCAGGATACAAAATCAACATACAAAAATCAGTTGCGTTTCTATACATTAACAATGGAGTAGCAGAAAGAGAAATTAAGAATACTATCCCATTTGAAATTGCAACAAAAAGAATAACATACCTAGGAATAAACTTAAGCGAAGAGGTGAAAGATCTGTACACTGAAAACTATAAAACGTTGTTGAAAGAAATCAAAGAAGACACAAAGAAATGGGAAGATATTCTGTGCTCTTGGATTGGAAGAATTAACATAACATAAATGTCCACACTTCTAAAGCAAATAGATTCAATGTAATCCCTATCAAAATTCCAACAACATTTTTCACAGAAATAGAACAAAGAATCCTAAAATTTATGTGGAACAACAAAAGACCCTGAATAGCCAAAGGATTCCTGAGGAAAAAGAACAAATTTGGAGGTGTCACACTCCCTGATTTCAAAATATACTACAAAGCTATAGTAACCAAAACAGCATGGCACTGGCACAAAAACAGACACACAGATCAATGGAACAGAATCGAGAGGCCAGAAATAAACCTACACATTTATGGACAGCAAATATTCGATGAGGGAGCCAAGAGCATACAATGGAGAAAAGAAAGTCTCTTCAATAAACGGCGTCGGGAAAACTGGACAGCCATGTGCAAAAGAATGAAAGTAGATCATTATCTTACACCATACACAAAAATCAACTCAAAATGGATTAAAGACTTGAATGTAAGAACTGAAACCATGAAACTTCTAGAAGAAAATGTAGGCAGTACACTCTTTGATATTAGTCTTAGCAGCATTTTTTCACATACCACGTTTGACCCAGCAAGGGAAAAAATAGGAGGAGAAAAAATGGGACTACATCAAACTAAAATGCTTCTGCATAGCAAAGGAAACCATCAACAAAACGAAAAGACAACCTAACAATTGGGAGAAGATGTTTGCAAACCACATATCAGATAAGGGGTTAATGTCCAAAATATACAAAGAACTCATACATCTCAACAACAAAAAACCAACAACCCAATTAAAAAATGGGCAAAATATCTGAACAGAGATTTCTCTGGAGAAAATATATGGATGACCAACAGGCACATGAAAAGATGTTCAACATCATTAACTATCGGGGAAGTGAAAATCAAAACTACAATGAGATATCATCTCACTCCATTCAGAATACCTATAATTAACAATACAGGAAACAATAAGTGTTGGAGAGGATGTGGAGAGAACGGAACTCTCATACACTGCTGGTGGGAGTGTGATCTGGTGCAGCCACTATGGAAAACATATGGAGTTTCCTCAGAAAATTAAGAATAGATCTACCATATGATCCAGCTATTCCACTGCTGGGTACTATCCAAAGAACTTGAAAACACAAGTGCATGAAGATACATGCACCCCTATGTTCATCGCAGCATTATTCACAATAGCCAAGACTTGGAAGCAACCTAGGAGCCCATCAAGGGACGAATGGATAAAGAAGATGTGGTATGTATACACGATGGAATACTATTCAGCCATAAGAAATGATGAAATCGGGCCATTTGTGACAATATGGATGGAACTTGAGTGTATTATGCTAAATGAAATAAGTCAGAGGGAGAAAGTAAAATATTGTATGATCTCACTCATAAGTAGAAGATTAAAACAATGACAAACAAACACATAGCAACAGAGAGTGGATTAGTGGTTACCAGAGGGGAAGGCGGAAGGGAGGAGGGAGAAAGGGGTGACTAGGCTCATGTGTGTGGTGGTGGACTGTAATTAGCCTTTGGGTGGTGAACATGATGTAATCTACACAGAAGTCGAAATATATTACAATGTACACCTGAAAATTATATAATATTATAATCCAATGTTACTGCAACAACAAAAAAATTAAATAGTTTCCCTAAGGTTACACCAGCTGATTAGTGCAGAGCTAGGATTTGAACCCAGGCAATCTGAGGTCGGAACCCAAGTTCTTAATTACTAGACTGATGCTCACAGAAGACTGTGACATGTGACAAAAAAAAAGAGAGAGAGACCCCTCTAGATTAGAGAATTAGGAGTTGTTTACACAGAAGTAAAAATTAAAACTAATATTCGGTGAGGTCAGTGGGGGGAGAAAAGGTATGCATGTGGAAGAGAGACCCACCAGCAGAGGAGATGGTGAGCTGATCGCTGGCTGGGGATTAAATCCTTAAAAATACCGACAGATAGAGCCAGGTTTCTTAGACTCTCTGAAAAACTCGCCTTCCCTTTGATGAGCATGAGAACTTCTTGTCATCCCTCAATGTTATTTATAATCCAAATCATATTAAATATTGTGACTGAAATCAAAGCAATGGGAGGGACACAATGCCACTTTGTTTTCAAACTCTGCGCTCACTCTCAGATTCTTATATGTGTCTATACACAGACTAACAACACACACACATGAGTGTTGCTGATGTGGCAAGTGGGCAGAGAAAGTTGAACAGAATGAGCCGTGAACGAGAGGGTTAATCAGAGATAGAGAGAGAAGAATGGGGACAGGACTTCATAGTGAAACCAGGAGGCGAGATGTCTTGACCAAGAAGAGAGTGGCCAGAACTGCTGGACAGAGCAGGGCAGGGTTCCTTTGAGGGCTGCGAGGGCCTGGGTTACCTTAGTAATAATACAGCCTATGCAGCAGTGTTAGCAAGTGAGTATTGTTACAAGCAGAAAATTTGGCGAGGGAACATATGTTCAGGCCTATAGTGGACGATAGAATAACAACAAACCTAAACTCCAAAATCCATATTCTCGCTTTCCTGAGAGAAGTGATTGGAATTGCGGGTAACCTTGACGGAGGAAGGAAGGAAGCTCCACTGAAGCTGGGCTCGTTTTCAGCTGTCAGCGGAAAGACACAATTCCGCACCAGTCTCCACCAAACCTCTCAGGCTTGGCCAGTAGTCATTTTCCAACTTGTTTCTGTTACCTTTGAATTCCAAACATTTTTCCATCCGTTCTTTTCCGCTGTGCCAGCACTGATCAAGCTAAGTGGGAGAGTTTGCGCTATCAAGACGCCACAATTACTCACTGTGTCACTGTACGTGCAGATGGGGACTGTATGCAGCTCCTGCAGCCCGTGCACCAGAGGGTGCTTTTGAAGGGATGTGAGAAGAGCCACGTTAAGTTGATCTTGCCTTAAAGTAACGGACAAAAAGAGGCAGCTGACCCTCCGCTAGTACCGGATAGTAACGATATAATAAATCACTTTTTTTCTGTGTCAGTTTCCTACCTTGCCCTAATTTCATAGATGAAATCACATGTGTAGAGCCGACTTTGCAATTTAGCTCTGAAGTCCGGAACAGCTACACAGGAGAGCACCGTGCCTTTTTATATACTTATTCCCTGATGTGTTAAATCACCCAGAAAGCTGGAGGAAAATGCTCCCCTGCCTGAGCAGGTGCAAGAAAGTTGCCGTCTGAAGGATATTCCAACATTTTACAGTTGAAAGGATGTGGAGGGTCTAGGAGTATTAATAATAACTATTATTATCTTTTTATTTTTAACCTCAGATGCACGGAGTTAAGTTAATTATACTCTTCACTTCGTGGGGCACATTTTCAGTGTCATATCTTGCAGTCCCTGCTCTTGTTTCAGGTATCTATTTCCCATTCCTGTTCTCTCACTGACCGCTCCCCTTACCCCCATATGTAATTGTTCCAATATGTTGGATGTGTATTTACTTATTTTTATGTGTTCTTACAAATTGTGTAAACTGTGTTACCAGTCTACATATTGGTATTGTTATATGTATCTTTCCTTTTTTTCACTCAACTGGGTTTTTAAGATTTACCCTTGTTGCTGTGTGTACATCTAGTCTATTGATTCGAATTGCTGTAGAATTCTCCATGATTCTTATCTCTTTATTGGGTGCTGAATATATGCCAAGTTCAGTATTCAGCACTTTAAGTGCACGGTCTCATTTGATCTTAGCAACAACCCAGAAGCAGGTACCGTAATTTTGGCATAAGTCCCAAACTGAGTGGAACAAGTCAGAATTCTGATAGGGGAGTCAACAGAATGATGTACTGACGTGCCGAGAACCAAGTAGGATTTGTTCAGCATACTCAGGGGCTGCTGCTCCAGCAGCTGCTTCCTGCTTCATTTCTTGCAGATCTCTACTGCTGATTTTAGCTCAACTGACTTTCTTTCTTCCCTCTGGCAGTCAATTTTCCTTTGGGGCAAAAAACGAATGACTCTTTGGAATCACCTAGTACCCAAAGACAAAGGGGCTACAAGAAGGGATTGGGCATCCATGTCCATTCTCTCGGAAGAATGATTTTTTGGAAGCCAACGGTGGCCTTAGTGCCTCTTGAATATTGTGTGCTCAGCCCAGGCCCAACTTTTGTGGTTCCAATAGGAAATTAGAGAAACTCTGAGCTTGAGAGCGAGATCCACATCTTCAGTGGCCCAACCAACTGGGTAAAGGGATAATTGCCAGTCATCTCAGTTGCTACCTTTTCTCAGGTGGGATGGAGAGATGCAGGATGTGTCATTGAGCATTGCCTAACCAAAGCTGTGCAAGAGGCTGGTAGCTCTGACTGTGGATCCTAAACATGCAAAAATTGATGGCCTCTTTATGCAGAATGCGAACCCTTGAATGGATATAGCTAAAGCATTGGCCTTTATGTCTCTATTCCTACATGAATCTGGTAGAATACATCTACTCTTTAAAAATTTTCTTTGTCAATAATTACACTTATAACACCATATCCAGTGTAGCTACCAAATCATACTCCATCAAAATGCTTCAAAACCCAATATAGGGAGATTTTTAGCCATGTGTGACAAGAGAGAGCTTACTTCAGTGTTGAAATTCTTCAGAGAAGCATCTGATTATGTTTTCTCAGATCTTATTTTTTTTTTCTCAAGCTTTCACTTCTATCTTACCATTCATTTTGGAAGTAGTGCCTTTAAGTAAGATTTTTCAACAATCGAGAATCTTTGGAATCTTCTCTAGTTCCTTTCTTATTCCTGCAAAAAATATGTTCGGTATAAGCTGATATTGTTTCTTTCAAATTATTCATTTCTCTAACTCAGGATTTAAAGCATATGTCTAATTTTTATTGACTAGTCTTTACTTCTTATCATCAAGCTTCTGGTCTCTTACTACCTTGTAGGTCTAATGGCTATTCTGATAAAGAGCTTCTAACAGATTCTTTTTCCAATATGTCTTATCTTTTGACTGCATTCCAGTAACAAACTTCTGTTTTGATCCTTCATAATATTCTACAGAGCCTACTGACCACTTCTTTCTGGCTGAAAGCAATGCCCAAGTATAGTACAATAAGATAATGTGTACCCAATATGGACATAGCAAAAATTAGAAGGAAAGGGGCTCCTCTTTCTAAGGGGTCTGGTGGGACCTAGGCTCCAAAAGGTCCTGAGGTGAAATGACATAGTATAGTCTGTGCCCATGAAGCACGGAGGAGTGATGGAAGAGACATGCCTGATGATGCTTGATCCACACTGTGGTGGACGAGGCCCTGGCTGTAGGAACTCAGAGCTGCCCGATCCAGCCCAGGGGTCAGGGAAGGCTTTCTGTAGGGAGCACCCTCTGAGCCGCCATTGATGGGGAAACTCGAGGTCACCTCTTCGGGCTCCCTAGGGCTGCTTTTTCCACATCCATTAATTGGCATTGGAATTTAACCACCTTCAGGGACCCACAGTCTGTCAGATCCTCTTCTCTGCAAAGCAGTCACATCAACATTGAACCAGGATCCTTGGAAAGGGCTGTCACTATCTCCTATTCAGAAACTGGTTCACTGGAAGGACCCATGGGCTACTCAGTCCATCCTGACAGTTTTCATAAGAAGGCTTCCGACTCCAGGGGCCCGTGGACTTTTCTGTCGTTGCCAGGTCTCCTTTTCTCTTTCTCTTTCTTAGAATCAGAGATTGGAGTGCACACGTGCTAGCAACTCATCCTCTTCTTGCAAGGCAAGACACATGGGCCCTTCCTGTCAGGAAGAAGAGAGCAGAGGGAAAGTTCATCTTCTTCCTGTGGCAGATAGACTCTCTGACAGCCTGGATGGATTTGACACCCGTCCTGGCAATCAGCCCAACAGGGAAGCCATAAACACCTTCCTCCCTTCCTTCCTTCATTCCTTCCTTTCTACCTTCCTTCCTCCTATTTTTCCTTCTTTCCTTCTTTCTGGGCTCTGTATCTTCAGAGCCCATTCTGATTATGCTGTGATGTCTGCCTCTCCCTCTTCTCTGTTGGAAATGGAAAGACATGGAAGCCACTTACCTTTTACTGAAGGAAGTAAAGGAACAAAAAATGGATAGTAAAAATGAAAGCATAAATTATGTAGTATACTAACAGCATCGAAAAGGTACCTAATCCGGTTAAAAACTGACAGGGAGAAAACAGAGGGAAGAGAAAAACAAAACAATAACCAAAACGACCTATTATTAGAAAAACAACATCAAAGAAAATAGATGTTATTTATACTCATGTATATTTGCATGGAATCAAATTTATAGTGTGATCTTATCTGATCTTTTCTGAGTAAACAGAGCTGTGAGTAGAATTAAAAGGAGATTCAAAAAAGTGTAAAACCATGGCAGGTGCTGTGCCTGCCTGGAATGGTTGCCCATCTCCTCCAAACTATGAAGAGTTTAAGGCTCAACTTTAATATGATCAAGATACTGTGAAAACAGAATGAGAGAAAAAGCAAGCAGGCAGTTCATTGGCAGAGCACTCAGGATTTCTTACTACTCACTTTCCAAAATCACAACTGTCTTAGATGAAAAAGAAAAAAAGTCGCTCTGAAAAAGAGAAGCTTGGTGCTATAAGAGGTTTAAAATGTACTCGTGGACCATCTCCACCCTCCTGAATTCTTCCCAGTGCTGTACAGTAAAAAATCCCAATCCCAAGAAATGCTAAATCGAATTTCTGTAATGGAAGATACAAAATATGAAAATGTATTATGAAGCGACAGTAGCTAAATCTGAACTGGTACAGGAATAAACCAACAGATCCAGGAGGCAGACATCAAGTTCAGGAATAGACTCAAATGCATAAAGTAATTTAATATAAAATAAAGGTAACATGGTGAACCGTGGGGGGAAATTGATTACGCAATAATTGGTATTGGGATAATTGACTAGTTACTGGGAATGAAAGAAGCTTATTCCTGACCTCATGTCTTAGACTAGATAAATTGGAGATGGATAAAAGATTTCTGTGTATGCTAAATACATTGAAAAAATCACTTTTAAAGAATATCTGCTGGAACGAGCCATGCCACTAGTCAAATAAAGATGCAGAACTGTAAAATAGACCCAGTTTTTCAAGGAATTTTTATTTTAAAAATGATTTTATTTTTAATAAATTCTGCCTTGACTCCCTGAAGGAGCGTTAATATGGAAGTTGGCTTGTCAAATGATGAACTTAATTTTCCCACTCAATGTAGAAACCTCTCACATTTAAAAACTAAGTGGACTAATCCTTCTGCCCTGTGAAAACTAAACCCACACCTGAAGCATCAGAAGATTAGTAGTTCTTCGGAGAGGGTCATAGTTAAAATTGAGCTAATTCTGACGTATGTTAACACCAAGCAAAGTTAGCAGAGTGAGACTACTTGGAGACTTTTAGGATTAAATTTGTTTATTGAACAAACAGATGCAGTTTATCTTGGGAATTTTTAGTATATCAAAATGATCGTGGCTTACCCTAGCAAAAGAATACATTTTGTTTATGTTAACTATTTTCTTCAACAGACTGGTTTTACTTGCTTAAAAAGATATATAAACACACAAATTTAAAAATTATATTAAAATTCAGTCCTAAATGTCAGGGTACAGAACTACATCCTAACACCAGCCATGCACATAGCGTTTGTATTTTTGTGTTTCAAAAATTACTAATAAGAGGGCTGGCCTGGTGGCACAGAAGTTAAGTTTGTGCACTCTGCTTAGATGGCCCCGGGTTCACTGGTTTGGATCCTGGATGCAGACCTACACACAGCCTATCGAGTCATGTTGTGACAGGCACCCCATGGATAAAGTAGAGGAAGAGGGGCATGGATGTTGGCTCAGGACCAATCTTCCTCAGCAAAAAGAGGAGGATTGGTAGCAGTTGTTAGCTCAGGACTAATCTTCCTCAAAAAAAAATTGCTAATAAGAATTTGGTAATGATTTCTTGGCTATGACCCCCAAAACACAGCCAACAAAAGAAAAAAGAAGACAAATTGGATTTCATGAAAATTTTAAAAATTTGTGCAATCAAAAGACATCAATGTAATAAAAAGCCAATCCACAGAATGGGAGAAAATATTTGCAAATCGTATATCTAACAAGGGATTCATATCCAGAATATATAGAGAATTCCTAAAACTCAACAACAAAAAAATAATTCAAAAATGGGCAAAGGACTTGAATAGAGACTTCGTCAAAAAATTATGCAAATGACCAATAAGCACACGAAAAGACGCTCAGCATCACTAATCATTAGAGAAACGAAAATCAAAACTACAATGAGCCACCATCTCATACCCATCAGGAGAGATGCTAGAAAACACACACACACCAGAAAATAACAAGTGTAGGTGAGGATATGGAGACAGTGGATCCCTTGTGCACTATTCATGTAAATATAAAATGGTACAGCTGCTGTGGAAAATGGTATAGTGGTTCCTCAAAAAATTAGAAATAGAGCTACCACAAGATGCAGCAATTCTTCGTGTAGGTATATACTCATAAGAATTGAAAACAGAGTCTTGAAGAGATATCTGCATACCCATGTCCTTGGCAGCATTATTCTCAATAGCTAAAACGTGGAAGCAGTCCAAGCATCCATCCACAGAGGAACAGATAAGCAGAATCTGGTTATACATACAGTGGAATATTATTTAGCCTTAAAAAGTAAAGAAATTCTGACATATGCTACCACATGGGTGAATCTTGAAGACTTAGTGGTAAGTGAAAAAAGCCGGGCACAAAAGACAAATACTGTATTATTCTACTTATTTGAGGAACTTAGAGTCATCAAAAATCTTAATAGAGACAGAAAGTGGAATGGTGGTCTCCAGGGGCTGAGGGGAGGCGAGAATGGGGAATTGCTGTTTCATGGGTACAGAGTTTCAGTTTTACAAGATGAAGGTTTATAGAGATGGATTGCACACCACTATCGGTGCATTTAATACCACTGAACTGTACACTTAGAAATGGTTCAGATAGGGCCGGCCCTGTGGCTGAGTGGTTAAGTTCGTGCGCTCTGCTTCAGTGGCCCAGGGTTTTGCCGGTTCAAATCCTGGGTGCGGACATGGCACCCCTCATCAGGCCATGCTGAACGGCATCTCACATGCCACAACTAGAAGGACTCACAGCTAAAAAATACACAACTATGTACTGGGGGGCTTTGGGAGAAAAAGGAAAAATAAAATCTTAAAAAACATGGTTCAGATAGTAAATTTTATGTTATGTGTATTTTACCACAATAAAAAAATTGGAAAAAAATTACTATAAGAAAAATATCAATAGTTCCACAATCAACCATCAATTACCTGAGGCAAGATTAACATGGTTAAAGACTCAAAATGGCATAACAAAATATATCCAAAAGGACAGAATAAAGAGTAGTAAATTAGGACATTGGGGCACAGGCAAAATGAGGGCTGGGAAATGAATAAAACAAAAGATAAGACAAATACACAAAATACAACACATTAATAGCTGACATTTGCTGAGCTCTTACAATGTACCTGTTCTGAGGTAACTCATTTAATCCTCACAGCATCCCTCTGAGGTGTCACCATTATCATCCCTATTTTGCAGATGAGGAACAGACCCACAGAGGCTGAGCAAATGGCCCAGTTTCATAGCTAACATGTGGTGGAGGCAGGATTTGAACCTGTGCATTGACTCCAGAGCCCGTGTTCTCAGTCACTGCGCTAAGTGAATATGTGTGCTGTCAACATTGGCAGAAGTGCGCCCCAAATCTGACTCTGTGTCTTCCAGTGGCCAAAACATCAAGTACAATCAGACCTCACTTTAATGAAAAAAGGAAAAGCCCAAGGCAGAGAAATACAGTGTCATGATGAACATACTCTCCTAGTGTGTGTTTGTATATGGTAAAACCTCACTCGTTTTCCAGGCGGCCCATGCATTTGTGCTCGAATGTCTTACAGAATAAAAACGGCTAGAGTTAAGGTATAGTTTCTATACCTGAGGTTAGGACTGAGTTTTGTTTTGTTTTTTTCCCCAGCAGACTTTATTTTTTAGAACAGTTTCAGATTGACAGAAAAACTGAGAAGACAGTACAGAATTTCCATACACCCCAGACGCAATGTCTGCAATTATTAACACCTTACATTAGTATGGTATCCTTGTTACAATTAATGAACCAATACTGATACATTATTATTAACTAAAGCCCATCCTTTATTCAGGTTTCCTTAGTTTTTACCTAATGTCCTTTTTCCGTTCCAGGAACCCATCCAGGATACCACAGTACGTTTGGTTTTCATGCCTCTTTAGGCTCCGCTTAGCTAGGACTGAGTTTTAACCTGGTTTATGCAGAGTCTGAGGACATTAGCCTAGTTTCCGTGCAGCATTACAGCTTAATATTTTCAAGCGCTTAGACAAACAGCCTAATGTTATGATGGCTCATAACAGTGTTTGCAGGTAGTAAACATCTCTGTTTTCTGTTGCAGCTGAAAGAACTGATGCTCAGCCTCCTGCCAGATGACTAATTAGGTAGGCTCGAGCGTTTTTCCAGGGAAAGCATATTTCATGGGATTTCTTAAGCTGCAGCCTCATATGCAATAATTGTCCAATTACAAGACTTATGTTCACATTTCAGCCACTCCGTTTTCACTGACTATATCTCCAACTTTGAAAAGTATAGCTTTAATCACTCGGAAAATTTAATGTGACTGTAATTTTTTTTCACCATTGGTTTCCCCTCCATCAACTTTTTCGCCTTTGTCTATTTGTCTATAAACGTGCTCAGGGTTCTCCCAGACTTTAAAAATTAAAGGAAAAAGTTTTTTGCAATCTATTACTGGATTGGATTATTGGAATGGATTCCATTATTCCATTCATTGCTGGAATTCTTAAAAGCCTGGCCTATATCGTTTTTCTACTTCTTCCCCAGGCTTTTATTCCTTAATCCAGGATAATCAATCCTCCTTCCTCACTGCTTGAAACTTCTCTCTGAGGGTGACTGATAAGTCCCAAGGACAGTGACCTTTTCTCGGTTCTTCTTACGCTCTTGGAGCATTTGACTGTGTTGGTCATTCCCTTCTTTAAAGTGTTTTTTATGACATGAAATGATTGTGGAGTTCTTTTCCGTCTCCAACCATGCCATTATCTTTTTAGCTTCCTTTCCTCCTCCCATCCCCTCAAGGTCCTTGTTTCCCAGAATCAGCCTCATTTCTTTGACTTCTCTAAGCCGTCTCTTCCACACACTTGTATTTATTACGTTATTACATCTATGTCAATAACTCTGATCTTTCTCTTAAGCCTCAGTCTCCCACTTCTAAATGTCCTTAGACATTTTCAATTGAATATCTCTCTAACATATTTAACCTACTAAAAATCAAACATAATCTTTCCCACCAAACCGGTTCCTCTTAAGCTTTTCCTATTTCCTTTTAGTGCTACCACACTTCTCCCAAGTGCCCAGACTTGAAACCTTGAATTTTTTCACAACTGTCTCTTGTCTCTCATAATCAATCAGCAAATGTTGTCAATTATTCCTTGACAATATCTTTCTGTATTTCCTTCCCTGCTATTATAATTCATTCATTCATTCAGCAAATATTTATTGAGTGCTTACTATATGCCAAGCATTCTGCTAACACTTTTTAAATTTTGTTTTCCTCTCTGTCCCCTGCCAGTTTCAATAGTGCTGCAGGTATATATTCAGAATATTCTATTCTAATTTTGTCATGTCCATGCTTAGAAACATTTAGCGGCTGCTCTTTGCCTACTGCAAAACATGGAGTACTCTATAGAGTGCTAGGGATTCAGTGGAGCTCCTTAAAGGCACCAAAGGATGCGAGTGTAACGGGAGGAAGCACTTCAGCCAGAGCAGCTCTACTCCCATTTTACAATAATTTTTATTAAAAAGCTAAAAAGTTTTTCTTTGAAAACTGTTCTTTTAGTCTTAGCCTGACACTCAATGCCCTTTTCAATCAAACCCTAAATGAGTTTCCAGCCTAATATGCCACTAACCAACTACAGACAACTCATTTTTAACCAAACTAGGCTACTAGTTATCACCAGTGGAAATCAAGTACACCACCCCTCCCAGCCTTTGCTCGCGTCATTACCTTTTCCTGGAACATCCTGCACTCGTCTTCCCATGGCAAATTCTATACCTAACTTCTGAAAGCTAGCTCAAATTTCAAGAAAAGCTTTTCTTCTTCTGAAAGTCTATGAACTTGGTTTCACGAATCTTTTTGGCACTTTTATTACAATACTTGCTTGATTTAGTTATTTGTATTCCTGCCTTATATGACCTTATATGCCCCCAAGGAGTTTTGCATAGACTTGATATCCATCAAGCAATGGAGAGATATTTGTTGAATGGACAAATCTGTTTTCCTACGGTCTTGTCTTGTATGAGATCCTGTGAAGAAGAAAAAAGACAAAATCAGAGTCTTTTGTGTGTATTCATGTAAAAGAGAACAAGAGAAATAAAAAGAAGAACCATGAAAAGGAGGGGCAAATAAGACTAATATGCAGAAAAGCAAACTTTCTTACTCATTCAATAGCATCCAAGAAGGTAAAAGGGTGTGTAATAATCCTCCACTTTGTATTTAGTTCACTCTTTTTGCACTTTCATTTTGATGAATTCACATTAACTCAGTAAATCTTCCAGTATCCCTGGACACAAGAAGGGATGCTATGTCCATCACACAGATGGGAAACATCAGTGACCTCAACAAGGACACATGGCACAGACATAGTGCACAAACTGCCAGGTGCTGGTTAGAGCATTCCAATTCCCAGCTTGTGACTCTTCATCTTTTGTCACTCTCCCTAAAGTTGTGATCTTTTCTTGTGTGTAGGAAAATCATGTTTGTTTCCCACTATCCTTAGGATCATAATAGCCCTTTAAAGTCCCCTTTATACTTTCAATAACATCAACAGTCATTGTTCTTTGAGCACTGACTGAGTATATATCATTATGTACACACACAGCTCCCACTTTAACACAGAAAATCCACAGCGCTAGTATTCTCAGCAGATCCCACCAAGGACCCAGCTGAAGCAGGTGGTGTGAATAGCTAAGCACTGACTGCCATGTCAATCTTGAGTACTCTGGGGATGCAAATGATTCCTTTAATCACTTTTTGCTGGCTTGTCTAGTGTGCTCTGGAGGAGTGGCTATTGCATCCGTGTTATATCCATATAATGTTGGACTGTGATCATTACTTGGCTTTTGCCAAGCAGAACTTACAGTTGATGACAAGCTGTTGCTGAGAAGTGAATATTTTTCTGAATTTAGTTCTGCATGGAAACAGCTGACCAATTTTCACTGCTGTAATGTGGCTTTTTTGCTCTTGGCTGACTTTGAGTAATAGTTTCACTTCTGCAGAAAGGAAATTTTATTTGAAGTCCATTCACAGATTTGGTTCAACAAACTGGACTGGAGGTCTCAGAAAATCTCTTTGAAGCCTCCAATAATAGAGTTTCTCATCTGTTATTGCTGGAACACTTCGTGCTTCACAGCCAAGCGTGTGGAGAGTTTTGTTGTTCGCTGTGTTCTATGTTTGCCGTTATGACCTGCTTTTTCAACTTGGGATACAAGTAGAATAAACTCTCTCTTATTTTTCTAATAAATTGCTTGAATTCCCACTTTACCTCATCAGCAGGAAGTCCAATATTTTCTGGAGAACTTCCTTTTCTCAATCCAGGAACTTACTTGATCTATAAGGTATTTTCAGTCTCATTTCTAAACATCAGGGAGAAAAAGAACCAGAGTCATTGTCCTCTGCATGATGTCACTTTTGAAAACTGGTCCTAGGTAGATCTGTGGAGCGTTGTCTGCTCAATAATGTTCCCTTGCCAGGTCAGGTTCCTGCTCAGGCTCTAGCAGTGCCCCATGTTTAAGTTATAAAGTACAGCAGGAATGATATCAAAATATTTCAATGTTGGTATGGCATGGCCATTGAATAATCAGCCAGAAACAACTGGTAGAGCTGCAGAGAGTGTCCACTGGTTATCAGACTTGAGTAACAGTCCTTTTTAGTTCCCATACCCCACGGCCAGCCTTTTCCCCCGCAAGAACCCCCACTGTGCCGAACTGGCTGAATCTAGAGGAGCTTCCAGCCTGGCCCACAGGCTGCCCCAGGACTAGCGCCCCTGCAGAGCTGTGGGCGAGCTGGGTCACCAGCCTTGACACCCTTTTCTTCAAGGTATTTTATTTCAGGGATTTTTAAAATTTTATCAACTACAGGGATTATTTAGAATCTTGAGGAGCAGAGGAGGAGTTCCTTTCCTTCCAGAAGGCCCCTGTGTTAGCCTTCTAGGCTGCCATAACAAAGCACTACAAACTGGATGGCTTAAAGCAACTGACATTTATTCTCTCACAGTTCTGGAGGCTAGAAGTCCAAAATCAAGGTGTTGGCAGGGCTGTGCTCCCTCTGAAATCTTTGGAGGAGAGTCCTTCCTTGCTTCGTCCTAGCTTCTGGTGGTTTGCTGGCAGTCTTTGGCCTTCCTTGGCTGGCAGCACTTCAATCTCTGCTTCCATCATCTCACAATATTCTCCCCTCGTGTGTCTGTGTCTCTGCGTCTCTCCTCCACTCTTATAAAGACACCACTTATGTTGTATTAAGGGCCCGCTCTACTCCAGTATGACTTCATTTTAACTAATTACATCTGCAATAATCCCATTTCCAAATAAGTTTACGTCCTGAGGTACTGCGAGTCAAGACTTCAACACATCTTTCGGGGGGACACAATTAAACCCGTAACACCCCTGTACTCTTTTACAGATAAGTACACCTCCCCTTCCCAAAGTTCTTGATAGGTGAAATCGACTCTTGTATCAAGAGGCAAAATACCACGTTATGTAACCTTAACCTAGAATAAGAGGTTCCTACTTGACTGCATTTTTGTAAGCCATAGAACCACCTGGGAAACTCAGTATCAAGGTGAAGATCTTCTCCAAGGAGTCTTTCTGTTACTGCCTGTGCAAAGAATTTCTCTTGGGAGAAAACAAAGTAAACTTTACCCCACTGTATATCATATTAGACTAGTCTGACCAAAGAAATTAGTTACATAAAGGAGAGGACTTTGCACTCCCATATCAAATAAGAGCTTTTCTGTCCTGATAGAATCTAGGAAAATTGTCAGAACTCTTGTTTTTAATTAAGAAAATTAACATTCAGAGAAGAGAAGTGGCTATCACTCAAATAATAAGTGACAGAACTCTGATTAAGAATCTTCCCATCTTCATAGCTCTGACAACAATACCAAGCTGAATTCCATCCATCTTTCAAAACTTGGCTGAGGACCTTCAACTCTGAAGACAGTATTTTTTGCCTTCCGTTGATGGACCATTGATCCAAGAAAGTGAGGTTAGAATGAGATCATAAAAGGCTTGGATGAGAGTCAGAGGAGCTTAGATCTTATTTAGCAGGGAATGAAGACTTTCTTAAAAAGAAAAATGACACAATCAGGACTGAACTTTTGGAAGATTAATCTGTAAAGTATATCCGTGTGTGACAGAGGGGACTCAGGGACCAATTAGGAAATCACTAGGAAAGTCCAGGAGAGAGGAAATGCAGAACGAGACAAGGACATTGGCGGAAATCAAAGAGGGTTCTAAGATTTGAGCCTTTAGAAGATAGTACTTCTTTAAAAAAGGGAATACAAAAGGGTCTGATCTGGTGATTTCAACACCGGAGACAGAGCATGATGCCCTGGTTAGGTGTTCTAAAGGTGATGTCCCAGTGAAAAGATATGCCTTTTAAAATGAGCAGATGGAGATTCTAAGTTTGGTCTTTCTTTAGAATACAAATCCAGTAGCACATGTCCTAATGGCACATACACCCTTGTTGATGTGCTGGTACCTCTTCATTCACTGAGTAGCAGTTCACCAAGTGCCATGTACCTGTTTTAGGAACTGGGGATACAAAAATGACTGATACCATCCCAGGTCTCAAAGTTGAGTAAACAATCTCATGACATAAGGGCTGACAGAGATAAACAGAGGGAGCTATGGAGATGGATAGAAGGTGCTGGTGGAAACCAGAGAGGCTTCCGGGGAGGTGACCCTGAATAGCATTGTAAAGGAGGATTCAGAGCTGTGTCAGAGGAAAACTGGATGAGGGTTTTCCATACTAAGGTCATAGCAAGAATAAAAGTAGAGAGGGAGAAGGTATGGATACCTGGGAAATGCAAGTGGGCCAATAAAGTTTCAGCACAGAGGATAGGGAGTAAGGGAAGGCCAAAGATAGAGACTGTGGACCACAATGAGAACAAAAAACTGCTCACTCCTCAGTCAGAGTGAGGAAGTGGGAGACAGGGAAGGAGGTGAGGGGATCAAAAACAGAATTTCCATCTTAGAGAACATAGTTACGATTCACGCTTGTAGGAAGCATCAAAGACCATTCTCCTTCAGCCACCTCCATTTAAAGATAAATAAATAAAGCCGGGAAAGCTTAAATGGTTTGCTCAAGATCACACAGATAAGCTAAGACTAAAGCTCCCAGGCCAATGTTCTTCCTATTGAGTTGTCCTGTCCCCTAAGAGAGGAAAACTAAGACTCAGAAAGGGAGAGTGATGAGCTCAAGTCACCCAGCCCATGAGCAGCAATGTCAAGGCTTTGGATTCTTAGGCTGGTGCTCTTTCCTCCACTCCATAGATCACCGCTATAGGCTGAATGTGTCCCCCAAAATTCATATATTGAAACCTGATCCCCAATGTAATGGCATTAGGAGATGGGGCCTTTGGGAGGTAATAATGTCATGAGGGCAGAACCCTCGAGAATGGATTAGTGCCCTTATAAAAGGGGCCTCAGAGAGCTCCCTCATCCCTTTTTTGATGTGAGGACACAGCAAGAAGACAGTCATCTATGAATCAGGAAGCAAGCTCTTATCAGACACCGAATCTGCAGGCAACTTCATCTTAGACTTCTTAGCCTCCAGAACTGTGAGAAATAAATTTCTGTTGTTTGTAGGCCAGCTAGACTATGGTATTCTGTTATAGCAGCATGAACAGACTAACACAATCATGGAGGTGAAGCAGCTCTGAGAAATCACGAGAACAAAGCCTGTGATGTGACTGACAGGAGGCCAAGATAGAGGTGGTGAAAAATGAAGAGCATGACAAACTATGAGCCCAGGGTGTGGAGAAAAAAAGATTAAGGGGATGTTGGAAGTCCTCCAGAATAGCAACAGAGAAAAAAGACCATGAGCCAGGGTCTAGAACCATCCAGGAAGATGAGACCTTTCTAGAGGTTCTAGAGGTAGAAGATAATGGGGATCGGGTGGAAAGTGCAGACAATGAGGACTACCCAATAGCGGTCGTTATTGCAAAACAGAGGTGGGAGGAGAGCCTGGAAGGAGTAGTCGAGAGCCAGGTCCCCTAAGGTCTCCTGGTCTCCCAAGGAGGTTTTGACAAAGTGGTCGTAGAGAGGGTTAGAGATCGCAGTGAGGGAAAAGTGGAATTCCTCAGGACACAGAGTGGGAGATGGGAATTTCTAACCAGGGTAGTGTAGCGAAAGATGCTGCTGAGCCAAAAAGGAAGGAGAACGTATTGAGGGAGGCAGAATTCCAGGAGCCACTGGATTCCTGTGCTTATGGTCAGTGTGACACGATTAAGCACTTACTACGGGCCAGGCGCTGGGCTAAGTGCCTAAGATGCTTGTCTGTTAACCCTCACCAGAGCCCTCTGAGGCAGATACAGTTATCCTCATTTTACAGACGAGGAAACGGAGGCACAGAGAGGTAAGTAACTTATCCAATGTCACAGAGCTCTCAAGTGGCGAAGCCAGGATTGGACTCAGTCTGACTCCAGAGTGCATGATTAACTACTCTCCTTTGCCTTCTCTACAAAAGGGGTCAGCACAAGCACTGCGGCAATAGCAACCATCTGCCCCAAAGTTATGTTAAGTTTCTGTAAAACTCGTTCTCTTCGGACTTGAAAAAGATCACGTGGGTTTGCATCCCATCTCTGCCATTAGTAGCTTAGTGATTTAGGACAGAGTACTCAACCTTACTGAGCCGACCTTTGCTTTTTATAGAGATGCTGTCATAAAAGTAATAATCAAGGTACCAATTTTGGAATCCAGAGTGTTCCTATTAAAACATAAATCACATCCTGTCCTTGCTCTACTCAAAACCATCCAGTAGCTTCTCAACTCAGAGTAAAAAATTGGTCTTTACCATGGCCTGTCTGGTCTTTGACCTCACCAGTTGCTCTTGGCTCCCTCCCTTACTCCGTCCAGTCACACTTGGGTCTCATGCTGTTCCTTGAATACACCGGGCACGCTCTCTTTGCCTGGGACACTTCCCCCGAGATGTCTCGGTTCCTTCTCTCCCTCCATCAGTTCACTGATCAAATGTTTCAGTGAAGTCCTCTCTCCCATATGTAAAATTGTGCTCTCTCTTGCCACTTCTCACTGCTCCAGTTATCTATTGCTGTGTAACAAATCTCCCCCAAAACTTACTGGGTTAGGACACCAATAAACATTTTATTTCTCATGGTCTCTGAGAGTCAGGAATTCTGGAAGGGCCCAGTGGGAGGTTCTGGCTTCTGGATCTCTCATGGGGTTGTAGTCAGGTGGTGGCTGGAACTGGAACAATGCAGGGTTCAAGTACCTGGGGCTGGCTGAATCTCTCTCTCTTCACACAGTCTCAGGGTCCCTCCATGTGGCCTAGTTTGAACTACCTCATAGCATGGTGGCCTCAGGGCAGTGGGCTGTTTATATGGTGACTGAGGCTTTATGGGTGAGCATTCTAGTAAGTAAAGTGGGAGCTGCATTGTCTTGTATGATCTAGCTTTGGAATTCACATAGCATCACTGCCACGTATTCTATTGGTTGAAAAGTCACAAAATCCCATCCAATTTCAAGGGGAGGAGACAAAGAACATATCTCTTAAATGGAGAAGGGTCAAAGCCGCATCGTAACGAGCGCCGGTGGGATGGGCGACATTGTTGCTGCCGTGTATGAACAATTCCACCTGCCACACTCCTTTACATCCTCCTTGCCTCACATGCTGTTTAACTGACTTATTTATTTTCTACGTTGTCTGTCTTCCTACAATAAAATGTCAGCCTGTTTTGTTCACCGCTGCATTCCCAGAGCCTAGAACAGAGCCAGGCACATAATATTCAATAAATACTTGTTGAGGGCCAGCCCCATGGCCCAGTGGTTAAGGCTGCGCGCTCCACTTGGGTGGCCCAGGGTTCCACTGGTTCGGATCCTGGGCACAGACATGGCACCGGTCATTAGGCCATGCTGAGGCGGCATCCCACATGCCACAACCAGAGACACTCACAACTAGAAAATACCACTACGTACTTGAGGGCTTTGGGAAAAGAAGAAGAAGAAAAAAGAAAAAAAGGAAGAAGATCGGCAATAGATGTTAGCTCAGGTACCAATCTTTAAAAATAAGTAAATAAATACTTGAATGAAATAAATTATGGCTTTTAATCTTAACTATAGATCTCTGAGTTAGATATTAATATAACCATTTTACAGATGAGGAACGTGAGGCTCAGGAAGGCTTGGTAAGTTATGCCAAATGGAAGAGCTGGAATTCAAATGCATGTCTTGCTTTTTTCGCCATTCCTGGCTGCTCCTCACCCAGCTGCACCTCTTTGGGCTCCCCTCCACGCTCTACCGCCACCCCTGCAGAGAGACGCAACTGCCACAATCTACTAGCGGACCAAAATTCAATTTTCCCCCAGTTGGTTGCCCTCAAGCTGAGAGCAAAGCAATTGTACTTTAAATCCCCTTATAACAGATATTTCGGAGTGTGTTCAGGGTAACCAGCACATTCTGCGATCAGCTCTCATTTCTGGTTTGCTTAGAAAAGGCAATTAAATGAAAGGTTAGGCAGCTTTTTAAAATGGTCAACTCAAACTTTTGGCTAATTTTTGCCTTGCTCCCTTTATAGGCATTTTACCGATATTTATCCCTATTTCCCTTAGGGAGCCCTCAGAACTGTGATATTTGAAATAATAAATCCTCTCACTTGGCCCTTTAAAAGCCTCTCTGTTGGCCCTTTAAAAGGTTCGTGGTAAAACTGCACCATTAACATTCACAGTTCCTCATTTATGGGGCCGATGGCACTTATTTCCATATTCCTCACTGTTTCTCCAAAGAGGATTTCACATAATAGTGTTTGAAGACTAGAGACTTCAAAGCAAATTCTTTACCATTTTTATCCTGAAAATATTCAATATTTGTATAGTTAAAGTGAAGTCTTCCTAGAGAAAATGACAACTCAAATAATCTTAAACGTACCTCCAAGAAAAAGGCTGTCAAAATGACATTTAGTGGTACAGTCACGTTCTCTAAGGCCTTCGCTTCTCCTCCTCGTTTCTTGTAATCTTTGAAGGTTATGTCATGGCTGACTTCAAATCACTTTTTAAATTGTTATGGGCTCCTTGACATGTGAGTTCTGAGGATGAGGGCTCTAACTTCCCTTTGCTCCAGATTTTGTCTCTTGTGTTGTTATCAGGCATTTAAAACAAAAGCCAAAAACAAAATAATCTTCTTGACCCTGGTTTTCCCACTAGCTACCATCCTCTTTTTCTCGTTTCTTTTGCACTAATGGTCTTTAACCAATCTTGGTACCCTCTGTCTTTATTTTCTCATCTCCCAAATTATATAGCAAAGATTTGCCAATGACCTCCAATCTCTTTGGAAAATCTAAGGGAATTTTTCCAATTTCTCTTTTTAATTAATTGCCCCCCATCTGTCTCCCCAGTTTTGACGTCACGCTTCCCACTTTGTATCCTGCTCAGCGTTCAAGCATCCCCTAATCTAGGAGGTCGTCAGAGTAGCTGGACAGTTAGTATCATATCTCATGCATCCTTGTACGTGGGGCTTGCTAAGACATCAATGGGGAAGAGGAGGAAGCTGGAAGTAGGTCAGGCCAGGGCTAGGGAAATTGGTCCATCTACAGGTGGGGGGGCACCTTGCAGCTTATCACTTGGTGTTCAAAAGGGCTTGGAAAACTTGTGCTGGACCTGGGCCAATACTAGTTGCTGAGGTCCAATCCAGTGTTCAGTGGGGATTTCCAGGCAATGCCTATATTCATTCAGTGAGAATTTACCAAGTGTCAATTCTGTGTTAGGCATTGTGCTAGGCACAGGGGATACTAGGATGAGCCAACAGAGTAGTTTGTCTTAAGTTGCTCACTAGTGGAGTAGAGAGATGGAAAAGTGAACAGCTAAGTGCAAAAAAATATATAGAAAAGCACAGTTCAGCAATGGTGTTCATATCAATGGCCATGGAGATAAATATCATTGACTTTTTTTAATCAATTGATCTTTCAAGGGTTTGATATGAAACTCATTAGGTGTTCTATTGGAGAAACATGATATTAATTGCTTTTCACAATTAAACACATGAATAAGTAAATAAAATGCATTGGTATTTTTATAAACAGCTGTTAAGAACTACTAGAAAACCTGGGAACTCTTAAAACCTTGTCACGCTATTTCCTCTAACACCTTTTATTTTATTTTGCACATTTCTTTACCCACACAAACCCCACTGTTTTCTTCATTGCTTAGTCTGCTTAAACCTCACATCCTTCTATCATCTTTTAATCATTTACTCACATCCATTAATTCTTCCATCCAGAATGAAACATAAATGGCAGAATGTCTGACCAGGGAGAGTAGATTTTTGACAGGCAGTGTTCAGAAGTAGAAGGAAATAGCCAAGACAGATATGGTGAACAAAAAAAGCTAATAATTTTGCAGTATAACAACTTCTAGCCATATGTTTAAAAAAAAAAGTAAGACTTCAAGAGAGAGGTCTGAAAAGGAAGAAATAAAAACTGCAATAGACAATTTAGAAAATAACAAAACAGTGAATTTTCAAATTTATGGGATGTAGTCAAAGCTGTGCTTATTGTCAAATCCATAATCTTAAATGCTTTTTATTATTTAAAGCATAGATTTTAGGATTAGTTAGACCTGGATTCAAATTCCAATGCTGTCACTTGCTAGATGACCTTAATTGACTTTTCCTCCTTCAGCCTCTGTATCTCCATATGTAAAATGGAATACTGATGGCTCGCAAGGAGGAATAAACTTACAAAAAGTGTTGAGAATAGCGTCTGGTATGGAATAGGTACTCGACAAGTAGTAGCTGCTATGGAAGATTTATTTAAGAGTGACAATTTTGTATTACAACTATTTAACACATTTTAAAAAACTAATACACAAATATTCTTAATGATTCAAAAACTTTGAAATGCTCTAAATGTGTCATTCCTGTATTCATCTAAGAAACCCATCTTTGTTCATTTATTTTGACTTGATAGAGTGCTTCTGGCAGTTTTTAGTTAAGCCCTCGCAGATTTTATATCACTGGTTGTGTGGTAAACAAATTATTTGCTTAAATAATATTCTTTCTTCCTTCCTGGGGATTTCTTCCATAGAAACAGTTCATGCACAGCAATATTAAGCATCAAATCACCTGATTGGCAACAGTTTCAGATGTTTAAAAAGGATTTTAATTTGAGAAGAGGTTCATTTGGGTTATTTAGATTCTAAGAACTGAAACTGCTTTGTTCTGTTTTTCCGGCTTCTGGGAGAGGAGGAGATACGAATTCAATTAGCACCTTGGTGTTTTCTTTATCCTTCATTTCAATACGGGAGATGCTTCCTATGCACAGTGGTGTCAGGTTACATCAAAAGAGGGGGAAACAGTTTCTTCAAATTTAATTTTCTACCAAAAAGGAAGGGCACCCATTTTCTTCCGCTCTAATTAGTATGAGAGCTAGTGCATGACTTTGAGAGCAGGCAGATGCTTTGAAGGCGGTGTAAGGCAGGTCTTCATTAATCTCCAGGCAGGATTTTTACTTCTCTATGTCTAGGCTGAAGGTAACGAACGGCTCAGAAGATGAGCATCACAGAGCACTAATCAACCTAAGCCAGCCTTTATAAGGAACGAGTCAAGATGACGAGAAAATAGCATTCCACAACCTCCCACTTCCTTCTCCATGAGAAATACAAAGTTGATTATTTTAACTGGAATTTAGAAATTAAAAAAAAACATTTTAAAGCGAGTAACAAGCTTAATCATAAAGACATGTACTGTGAAGGTGCTGGGGTTAATCTAACCTACAACCCCTCTTCTGGAGGAAACCAGCATGGAATCATGTAGAGTGTTCACTCTACCACCAAATGTTTGGTTTTCTGATCAGGAAACAGAGGCCCACAGTGGTAACTATGGATTAAACGACTTGTTGGTGCTCTGGTCCTTTTATTAGGCACCGAAATCTTGATCTAATACATAATACAGCTGTCCAATAAGAGGTTCCCTAACCTACTGCTCCTTTTTACTTTTTCCTTCTCCCCAAAGCACCCCAGTACATAGTTGTATATTCCAGTTGTGGGTCCTTCTGGCTCTGCTATGTGGGACACCGCCTCAGCGTGGCTTGATGAGTGTTGCCACGTCTGCGCCCAGGATCTGAACCTGCAAAACCCTGGGCTGCCAAAGGGGAGCATGTGAACATAACCACTTGGCCAGGGGGCCAGCCCCTAACCTACTGGTTCTGACTCATGTTCCTCAAAGGGCCTGGGTCCTATACACACATCTGGAGGGGACTTTGCCTCCATTGCTGAGAGAGCAGAGCCTAAAATGTTGTGAGTGACATTCTACTCTCATGTCCTAGCAGCACGAGTGTGCCTGAGCTTCTGCAAGGCCACCTAGGGTCTGTGTCGTTCAGATGTTTAATCCATCTAATTCGGAGAGCTCTTCATTCTAGTTAACTGAGCACCTACTTCCCGTAAGGCGCTATGGAGGTTCAGAGATGAATAAAATACTGAGATTTCACCATATCCCATAAACCATCACTTTGGGAAATTTTTAAAATATGGATAAACTCCAGGGCTTTCTCTAGGCTAGAAGTCACAAACTCAAATGCCTGCGGAGGCCTAGCTGACAACATAAATGAGAGATTCGGGCTGGATGTAAAACAGTTACGGGTTGGGGGTGGCAGGGCTGTTTCCAGCTGGAGAGTGCATGCCTGTTTTAAAGGGGCAGCTGCTACTCAGTTCCAGCCAGTTGTGTTCCCACGTAGAATGCAGGCTCAGCACAGCCAACAGTGAAGCTTTCTCAGGAAAAGCCAGCAATCTCAATTTTTGTGTAAAATCTCTCGAATTTCCGAAAGGACTGTATAGGCCAAATCTACCCAGCTTAGTTTGCAGTCTCTCCCTTAGCCACGTGCCGCGCAGTCAGAGAGCAGCGCGTGATGCCCTTCGTAATAATTCTTTTTCATTTCACTCCATACCTTCCTCCTTCCTGCCTCCCTTCAACCTTTCTTCTCTCCCCAGAGGCCCCTCTGGCCCCAGGTCCAGGTTCAGTGAACATTCTGAAGGGGAATACTGAGTGTCAGTTGCGGGTACAGGATAAACAACCTCGAGATACATTACTTTTGTGGTAAGCACCTCACTGCAGATTTTTAATTTTAAAAAGGGCAATATTTATGATTTGCTTCTTTCGGGGAAGAGCTATATCAGGTTTGATAAACACTTCAAGGCTGAGAAACATTGAGAGAGTCGCGTGGTGATGCACAGTTAAGAATTCCATTTTGAAGTGAGTGAAAAAAGCATTAAATGCCACGTGAAAGTCACTGCCTGAAGGATTACTTTAGTATTAAAACTGGGTTAAAAAATTTGAACGTGACCAATGGACCAGCCGTTAAAAGACCTGCATATGACCTCTCTCTCTCTCTCTCTCTATCAAAAAGATAATGTGAATAACAGAACCACAAATACGGGCAGACAGTAGTCTATCATATTTAAAACACTGCTATTGTACAGGCATCAGGAGCTGAGGTTTAAGAATATCAACTGTGGGGAGCACATTAGGAGTGAGAGATGGGTAACCACGGGAATGGATGGGATCGGAAGAAGAGAATGTTGGAATTGCCCATAAGCAGAGACTTAAAAAGTAGAATCAGCAGACTATTAAAGCCATGGGATTGAAGAGCAGTATTACATGTATTGTCTTAAGAGCTGATCTGGGGGTATAGAATAGGAAGGGAAATGAAATAAATAGGAGACAATAGAAAAGTCAGGTGTGAAGGGATTAAGGGTTATGATATAGATATACGTAAACATATGCAATGTTATACTGGAAAATGGTTAACAACTAGCTCCTCTAGGAGTGGGGGGAAGCTTTGATTGGTCGCATTTGCTTATTTTCATGGTGTAAATACTCCTACCATGACTGGTTTCACACTGTTAATGTGAAGTCACTGAAAGCAGAGTCGGGAAGAGATGTGCACAACTGGTCCCCAGCAAGGTGGAAGGTCAAAGAAAACTCAAGATCTTGAGGTGCCTCAGGTCTCAGGGATGATGATATCTAAAGAGCAGCAGAAGTAGAGTGACTGCAAAGGTTATGAAGGAAACAGAGATTAGAAAGGACCCCTAAATCTACAGGGTGAACATGAAGGAAGGGGTGGAGGATAGAGTTTATGATCCAGATCTGGAAGCCATAGAAAGAAGTGTGACATTGTGCTCAAGGTCAGTGGATGTCAGAGTGAGATGTCGTGTGATATTGTGGGCCATCATTCATTGCCTGTTACTGAGCATCTTCTCTGGGCATGATGCTGTGTGGATTCTAAAGATGTCTAAGACAACGTTCCTGTCCATTTAGGATGGAGAGAAGGCCTATATACCCAGGTGATATAGAGTGTCATGTGATTGGTGCTGATAAGGTATGCCATAGATTAAAAGATGAAGCTCTTAATATTAATGATAGGTGCAACTTATTTGAACCCTTAAAATGTGCCTAGCATTCTGTTAAGTACTTTATCTGCATTCCATTTAATCTTCAGAACAACCCATTTTATAGGTGAGGAAATTGAGCCAGAAAGTTTAAATACCTTATCCAAGGTCATACATCTGGCAAGTGGCAGAGTCAAGTCTGGAACACAGGCCTTCCTAATGCCAAAAACCTTGTCCCCAATCACTGTGTGTACTGCCCCCCAGCCCCCAAAGATGGTACCCTGATGGAGGTGAAGGATAGATTGGGAGTTTCTTCTTGAAAAATTATTCAGCGGGCTTATTCCTAAAGAGTCAATTCATGTTAAGAAATAATTTCCCTTGTGCTCTCATGTGACATGTATTTTTAGGATCTGCTGTTAACAAGTATATTTTTGTGTGATTGAGTGGGAGAGTGGGAAAAGTTTCGCAGAGCTGTTTAAACCACAATGCAGAGGGCACAGCTGAGACTAGAAAATCTCTGCCATCTAAGGTCTCACAAAAACCACAAAGAGACGCGTTCTCAGTTTATTATTCTACATACATCCCCAGATGAATGACTAGTTAAAGGTATTGTTAAAGCATTTTAAATGACCCACTTCCAGCAGTGAACAAAATCACTTACCGTGCCAAGCCAACTGGCGTTTCAGAGATTATAAAACCACGAAGTGAGGAAAACGTTAAAACTGCTAAAGCAAAAATGATACACAATAATGGAGAAGGATAAAATTTGAGCTTTGTTGTCTGCCTAGGCAGATGGCTGACCACTGGGTGGGCCTCAGTGTAATGTCCAGGGTAATTGGCTGCTGGGGTTTTTCTGGCAAGGAAGATTCAGTCTTCAGCTTGGTACACAGATCCTGGCTCATTCTTTCCCAGGCCCTGCTCCCTGCCTCCTCCCCAGGACTAGATCTGATAGCTGATCCAAGCAGGCAATTTAAAACAGAAAGATACCTTTACCTTAAAAAGCTTTTTTGGAAATAACGACGTGAAAAGTAATTAAGGACCGGATTTCCTACCCATCATTCTCTTCTGCATGTACAATTATCTGCAGATATAAAATTGCCTGCTTTGATAATTTTACCCTCCAAATGAGGGGCAAGTGGCTAATTATGCCCACATGTGGCCGATTGCACTCTCCATTAGCCAATTATGTGCACAATTATTTGTGCACATAAATAATTGTACTCATGGAAAATAGCAGCCCTCCTCTCAAATTCTCCTGCTCGGAGTGGCTTATGGCGTAATTGTCACGCTGGAAATGTACTTGGTGAAGAGTGAAAGAGTATCAGAGACAAGGAAACACATAAGTGACCAGAGCGCGCAGATGTGCACTGAAGCAAGTGGTATTAGGAGTCAAAGAGCAGGAAGGACCACAGGATGGAACAGGGGCCAGCCTGTGAGTTAGGAAGCCTGCTTCTGAGGTTGGCTGAGCAGCTCACGTGTGGTGACCTTGGGTAAATCATTAACCTTCCTTCAGTTCTACTGGTTCTGCATACGCAATGAGGATGATAATAACACCCAGTTCCCAGCACTATTGGAGGATGGATCAGACAATTCGAAAGGATTTGCAATCTACTTTGGGTAAAAGCACTACGTAAATATGAGGCATTATCATGTGGATCAGCCCATTTCTGATTGTCAAGGAAAGGTAATAATCCTCCATAGCAAGCAGGCTCCCTGGTTTGGAAGGAGGGAGGTTTGATAAGGACAGAAAGCTTGCTCCTGGGCACTGATGAGATAGCAGAAAAGGACATGTGCTTATACAGAATTCATTCATTCATTCAACAACACCTATTGAACTCTTACATTGTCCTGGGCATTCAGAAACATTATGAAAGGCTTGGCCTCGCCTTAGCAGGCCAGTGGACGTTGGCCCAGGTCAGTCTCTTACCCCAAACTGCTCTGATTAGTAAATGAGGGGAACTTTCATCTCATGTCTAGGAAATCTGGCGTGGATTTTCACAGCTTAATTGATGGGTGAATTCGTGCCAGTGAATCTTGTCCAGCATGGTTACTTCTGTTAACCTGAGATCTGTGGTTTTAATGCCAATGCTAACAAGTAGTATATGTCACAGTGTCAGGGGAAGGCCAAGAGCCAAGATTGCAGCTTTGCCACTTGCTTGTCCCCCATGTCTCCTCTCACACCCAATACAAGGAGGCATTCTACCTCACAGGGGTAAGGAAAGGATTCACAGAGGCAGGGATGCTGTTAGTCTTGAAAGAAGAGGTGTTTGCCAGATGAATGAGGCACCAGGGATGTGGCCACATGACAGGAAGCCAAGATGCGAAATAGCCTGGTCTGTGGCTAAGACTGTGGACCCTGAAACAGATACTGCCTGGGTTTGAATCCTGGCTGTGTGACATTGGGTAAGTTCTTAACCTCTCTGTGCTTTTGTTCACTCTTCTATCAAATGGGCATTACATTATACCTGCATCATAAAGTTGGTATAATGGCAAAATTAGTAAATGTATACATAAAAGTATTTAGAATGATGACTAACACAGAGTAAGCACTGTCTAATTGTCATTATTTTTATGACTTGACTAAAAATTGACCAAAAAGTTCATTCAAGAAAAGCAATGCCAGTGGTTCTCAAACTTTAGTGTATCTAAAGGTCACATGGATAACTTATCAAAGAAAGCAAGTCCCTGTGTCCCATGCTCAGAGATTCTCCTTCACTAGGTTGGGCAGGAGCCCAGGAGTCTTCACTGTAAACCAGCACCCCTCCACCCTACCCCATGTGGTTCTGACACAGGCGACCTGAGGACCACACTTGGAGAAACAGAATCACATAGAGGTGGCTCCGACTGCATCCCATTTCTTTCTTACCTCTTACATCTAACACGAGAGAAGAAGAGTCCAAGATTCCTTTTGTCAAAGTCCATTTTCTGGGATTTCTGCTCGTTTCGTTGGGCCTCTCTGTGACGGGCAGTGAGAGCCCTGAGTGGCAGGAGCAGCAATCCCCTCCATAGCAGGGCTGTGCCTGCACTGCCACCATCAGATGTGGGTCTTGTTGGGCACACTTCACAGCTTCCTTCTCTAACTTTTCTCTATTTTGGGGAGATAACGATTTTTTTTTAACATTGCTGTTTTTATTATGCGATGAATCCCATTTCTCCAATTCTGTAAATAAGGAAACAAAATCATAAAGAGCTGCACTTAGGGGAACAAGATAACAGAGCTCGATGCTCCCAGCTTCACGAGATTCACAGCAGTGAAAATGGAGGTGGACGGCGGCCGTGGTGCAAAAGTATTGATCTGTTTCTGGATGCTGTACATTTTCCGAAAAGAATTGGTTCTGCCTGCCGTGCTTCAATGCTTAAGGTAAGTTCTTCAAAATGCTAGTTTTTTTTAGGCTGCTTCCTTAAATAGGAACATTTTAATGGTAGCAAAAATAAAAACTGCTTCTGGGTGAAAAAGGGAGCCAGTGCACAATGGTTATCACACACCTTTCTCCTTATATGATGAGGGAGGGGTGGCCTTGTGTATTTCATAACATTTCCCAGGGTCAAAATGCGGAAGCAATTGCTGAAAAGATACCATGCACAGTGAACGCTTTCAGAAGTATTTTGTTGGCACAAAAAGAAATATTGATCAATTATAATAAAAATTGTCTTGCTTAAATACTACCGAAAAAAGAAATTGCTACATCTTGAATCTTCATGAAGACGAGTTCCCGTAAACACCCAGTAACACCAGAATGTGAATTCTACTTTGTAGTTTATTCACTCTCATAAACTCTCAGGAATAGCAAGATAATAAAGGTCATCTACTCCCTATCTAAGGCCTGAATCCCCTACAATGCATCCCTAAGAACGGCCTCTAGCCTCCACTGGGGGCAGGTTTATCAGCCAGCTGGGGATGTGTCTGTCCTCTGCCCTGTTGAAGTCAACATTTTTATCCATGGCTTTCTGGATAAGAACATTGGAGATGTGCTTATCTGAAAAGAGCTCCTCAGGCTGGCGGGAGGGACTGAATCTAACAAGATGATATGTGATGAGGATAATTGTGACGTCAACCTCTAGACCCAAAGAATCTAGCACCATACTTTGAGAACAGTGGAGATGAGCTTTGCTTGATGGGAACTCCTCTGCCCACCAAAGCAGGCTATTCCATTTGGACGGCTCCAACTGTCAGAAAGTTCTTCTCCATATGGCGCTCGTGCACCTTCAATCCATTCTTGCCGTGGTCTTGAGGGCTTGCAGGCCCTGGCTCCCCTACCACTCCTCTGGGGCCCAGTATGTGTTCCCTTCGTGTCTTACCCGCCTCCTCCTGTTACCGCATGCCAGCCATGCTGGGGCCTTTTCTCTGGTCCTTAATAAGCCAAGCCCTTTCCTGTCTCCAAGTCCTTACACTCACTATCCCACCTCTTGGCAAAGCTGCCTTCTTTTCTTCCTTCAGGACTCAGCTCAGAAATCTTCTTCTCACCCTGCCTCGACGCCTCTCCCAGGTGCTGTTGCTCTCTTGACCTTGTTCATTTCCTTCATGGCACTCACCATAATATCCATATTTATTTCAATTTTTAAATTATATTACATAGTTATTTGTTCACCATCTATTTCTCCATGTCTTCCTTGTTCACTGTGTGCCTTCATAAACCAGTCCTTTAAACTCAGTTAATATTTATCAGATATGTTCCTCCAGATAATTGTATATAGTTTTTGGTTCATTCTGAGTTGATGAATTTATTTTAATTGTGTGATAGTATGAAGGGAGCAGGAGTATTTGCTCATTCTTCTGACCTATTGATATCTCTAAATGAATCAAAATGGACGTTTGGGGGCCTAATGTGTGTGATGACTTGGTAGCCTTATATTCCTAAATATCCAGCTCTCCTGGCCCACTCCCCAGCTTGGGCCTGTCAGGCCACTGGTCTTGTTCAGCCTGTGTGGTCTCTGAAGCTGTGGCTCTCCATGGTTGGCAATGTGGATCAGGACTCACTCAGTCACCTTTAATGCCTGCTGCACAGTAGCCAGTTCAATACCAATGTGGTCAGCCAGCCAGAGCCATCAGGAGCCGAGGAGGAGGCAGCCGCTGCTATGAACCCTTTTCATAAAGATGGCCAAATAGCTACCAGACAGTGTCAAGGACTTTTGATTTAGGTTTGCACAGAGCAATCCCTGGGGCCGTTTGCTGTGCTGCATCATCCTTATTGGAAAATGTTCTCAACGAAACTGCCCAACAGGCTGAGGAAATGAAATACTCACAGAAGGAAAAAATACGGAAATTCTGACTTTTCATAACATGGTATTTAGATGTGGAACTAGATTGTGAAAGGATGCTTAAATTCACTATATTCATTGCAGGGAACACTCATATATTCCCTCCCTCCTCCTCCTTCCTGCCTGTCTTTGTCTCTCTGTCACACACACACACACACACACACACTCATCGCCCACAGCAATAGAGTTGCTTCTTTACCTCTTGGAAAGAAACCTCCTTCTGATGAAAACCGTGCTGACTAACCTTGCTCTTAATCGTGGGGACAATGTTTTATGCCTTCATCTTTGCGCAGCTGCAAGGCCTGGTGGAAGCAGTGCTCTAAATGAAATAAAACAGAGAGCTTCCTGCCAAGGGTTGGCAGATCTGCAGGGTTCCCTCCCCTCCCCCCACACTCACAGCGTCTGGAGCAGAGAGGGAGGTTGGGCGATGGGCCCCCGTGGGCAGGGTCTCTTGAAGGGAAGTGGAGTGAAGAAATGTATGTGGAGGTCAGGCTGGCAATGCTGACTGTGACATAAAGGATTCACCCTTCTAGTAACTTCTTTATCCTTTTGGTAACTGCTCTGAAATAATTTGGCAAAAATTCATAAGGACCTACTATAGATACTAGAGGAAATTCCTAAGTCCGAGGCATTTCTTCCTGCATGGACATATGAGAATGTACCTTGTATGTTGGCCTGTATTTTTGCTCTGACAAGGGTGAAGAGAAGGGTTGCAGGTCATGGCTGTACTCCCAGAATTATATTGGAAGTAACATCTCCCAAGTGTTCACCATGTGCCAAGGGCTGGGCTAAGTGCTTTACAGTATAATCACATCTAGCTCTCACAGTCATCAGAAGGGAGTAGGCACGGAGTAAAACACAATAGGACATGTGGAACAGCTACCTTCTTTGGGCTCCCGCAAACACAGTGAGGTGTGTTCTCTTCTCCAAATCCCACATATCGCTTCTCTCTCTGAGGTATTCGTTGTAAAAATGGAGACTTACAAGGTAATAATGTAACAGGGTACTAGTCAAGACAGTGATTAAGAGTGGAGCTCATTGAAGGCTGACTAAAAACTCTAGTTTCTCCACTATCCCAGAGTGAACATCGCCTGGTTCAAGGAAAAGCTAGGTAAGTGTTTACTCTTTGTTAGATAAATGTGGGATGAAGAGGCCTCAAGAAAAGTGTTAAGAGATCTTTGTGTTTTCTGGGACTCAAAATACTGCCTCATCCTTTGGGTGAAGGGTGGCCAGGTAAATGTTGTCCAGGTAAAGGGGGCCTGTTACATCTGGTTCTATGAGGTGGCAGACCCTGAAACAACACCTACACTTGGAGCTCCTACGCTCCTGACTCTGTGCGTGAACTGAGAGTTAATCATAAACAGCTGGGTCGTTCTGAACAAGTGCAGCCCATCCTCCCGACAGAGAGGGTCTCCTCCCATAGAGAACCATTGCATTTGTGCATTTGCTAGGCTAGAAAAGGCATGCTCAGACTAGGAAGAAAGCATCATGAAAGGGACTGTGACATCTCGTAGGTGGGGGCTCAAATAGTCTCTATTTCCTTTGGTGTTGGAAGAAGACTGACCCATCTTTGTGCTCCACAACTCCCAAAATCTTACGAGGAATACATTGCACTGTCTGGGATGGTGGTAGTGGGGAGAAGAAGGGTGAGTGCCGCTTCAGGCAGTCATTCAAGAAGCAGGGCTGACAGCAAACTTGCCTTTTCTTTTCTGCTGGGAAAGATTTGCCCTGAGTTAACATCTGTTGCCAATCTTCCTCTTTTTTGTTTTTCCTTCCCAAAACCCCCAGTGCATAGTTGCATATTCTAGTTGTAGGTCCTAACAGTTCTTCTACGTGACCCACCTCCACAGCATGGCAACTGACAGACAAGTGGTGTGGCTGGGAACTGAACTCAGGCTGCAGAAATGGTGGGAGCACTGAACTTTAACCACTAGGCCATCAGGGCTGGCTCCAAACTTGCCACTTTTAACATTTGGTTTCCAACGTTACTCTGGTCATCGAAGCCTCTACTACAGCCCATGTGAAAGAGAAGATGGCTTGGAGGAGCACATGTGGGAATTTTTATGGGCCAGACTTGAAATGCACATACACCGTTTTTGATCATACCTAGCTGGAAGGGAGGCTGAGAAATGTAGTCCAGGGAAGACAGATTTTGTGGACACCTAGTAGTCTCTACCACCAAAAACATGTGGGATCTCAAGAAATTAATTGGAAAAATGTAGTGAAATACAGTGATAGCTAACATTTATTCAAAACTTACTATCTACCAGGCAATGCTTCAAGTGTTTTCATGGATTAACTCATTTAACTCTTACAAGAGCTCTATGAGGTCATGCTGTTATTATCCCCATTTTAGAGATAAGGAAATTGAAGTACAGAGAGGTTAAGTAGAGAAGTGGCTATATTTGCACCCTCAGTTTTTAAGTAGTTCCTATAAGTATCACCTGGAATCTGGTGTGAGAGATGCTTTAACAAGGTGTGAACAAGGTATTGAGGGACACTGAGATGAGTTGGGCAGTTGGAAATAGAAGGATGAATGGGCTGGGCTTAAAGTTTGACAGAGAAGCTGATGATTGACAGCTTTTGAGGGGCCTTGAAGGGCGAGAGGGACTCCACCAAAGAAACTGGTGGGCAGAGGAGGTGGGGAGCAGAGCAAGCAAGGAGGCAGAGGAAACCAGACCACATCAGAGAGAATGGAGATACCACAGCATGTTTAGGGTGTTAAAGGATAATTTTTTAAAAGGTAAAATCATGACCTTAAACAAATATAAAGTGAATATATGTCAAAGATTTTATTTAACTTATTAATTAATGAGGGAACCAGTAAGATATAACCAGTTCAGAGGAGAATTCAAAGAGCTATGCATTTATAGGCAATGAAGAATGCTGAAATAAATTTACGAATGGATGCAAAACTGGTTATCCATGGAGCAAAAATCAATTACATTCCACCTGACGCGATTCAGTTGCCTTTCTCTGGACAGGAATTGTTTGCATCATTATCAATTTTTTGCAACTATCAGAGTTGCAAAATAGTTCAAAATCAATGAATGGCAAAGATAACCCAGAAGAGTATGCTAGACAAAACATCTAGAATTTTTTTTTTCTCATTTCAAAGTCTTCCACAGTTTCAATTGTATCAGTGACTCTGTGTGGCAGGAGGTGAGACTGGAAAAATGGTTGGGGCCAAGTTTTAAGGAGGAATAAAAGCCATACAAAGGTATATGGGCACTATCCTACAGGCCAGAGTCTCAAATTATTAATAGAGTGTATAAGAAACACCTGTAGAGTTTGTTATACAATCAAATTCCCAGGCTCAACTCCAAAAGGATCGGATACAGTAGGTTTTGGGGAAGACTGGGAGCCTGCAATTGGACAAAGCAACCCAGGTGATCCTGAGGCACTCTGAGAAACACTTGTGGAACTAATAGAGAGCCATTACAGGTTTTCAAGCAGGGTGGAAACCTGAGGACGTCTATGTTGGAGCAGAGAAAACTTGATTACAAGTGGGAGAGGCTGGATGGTTTTAAAAGACTGCGAAACAGGGGCTGGCCGGTGGCTGAGTGATTAAGGCCGTGTGCCCTGCTTCGTCGGCCCAGGGCTCCCGGTTCGATCCTGGGTGCAGACCTACACACAGCTCATCAAGCCATGCTGAGGCAGCATCCCACGTAGAGGAACCAGAAGAACCTATGACTAGGATATACAACTACGTAATAATAATAATAGCAACCACAGTTAACATTTGAGCCCTTAGGATGGGCCAGGGAATGCACAAGGGCGTTAGATATGATAGGAACCTGCACTAGTTCAGTGTCAATGGGATGAAAGGAGTGGCCAGAATGGAGAGAGATTTCACCAAAGCCTAAGAACTCAGCCTCTTCCCAAATTCAGACTCAATGCTGCACCTGTGGATGTGCTTCCATGTTCTTTCTGGGCCTCCAGGGCCTGGCCCAGGCTCCTAATAAATGGGGAGACCTCTGAGCAATGTAAAGCCTGGGCTTTGGAACTCCTGGATGTTATTTAGGATTTTTTTTTTTTTTTTTACTCAGGCTTTCTAATAACAGTGGAGATCTGAACCATAAAAGAGTCTGAGTTCTTCAACTCATAAAGCCACTCTTCATTTGGAAGTGGTAAAGCACCTGCAATACACTGAGCATCCCTATTTGCAGTCGTCCGTGAAATGAACATCCTGGGGAAACACGGGAAGTTGGTGCACCACCCTTGAGCAGGGCAAAATGAACACTCACCCGGAATATTTGGTACTGTAAAGGGATGGCAGAGGGAAGAATAGTGGGGGCAGGGCAAAAACTTTAAATAGATTTCTCCCAATCATATTTTGCAATTGAAGATAATTAAATTATAATTTTAATTGAATAAGCACTCATGGGGCCCTTATTATTTGAAAACGAATTGCCTCCTGACTGTTCGTGTGCAAATACAATACATTAAGCTTAAGCTATTTTAATACAACATCAATTTTCAGAAGCTATAGTAGGTTCTCCCAGGTCAGATTTGATAAGCCATAAAGAACTAACGCCAGCTCATATTTTTCCACGGTAATGGGAAATAAAGAGAAGTGAATAATTCCAACCAGTAGTTTAATTTTAGCCAATGGTTTGACTCTCTTCTCCTGTCGTTTTACCTAAGCCATTACCAAGTAAGTACGCTGGTTGGCTTGAGCCTCACTGTTGTGGTTAGCCTTTCTCTGACCCTCGTGTGCAGAGGCTTTTCATCTGTTAAATTAAAGAGTGGTTGTGTAATTGGGGCTATCCTGAGCTAGGATTCCCAAGGCCTAGCTTCTGACTCTCTCTTTTCTATTAAGTCTGTGAATGACCTTCAGCAAGACACCTAAGGTCTGCATGGAACTGCAGGCTTGTCATCTCCACGATGGAGTTGATAATGCCGTCTCTATCTTGAGCCCACACTGAGAAATAGATTACATGACTGTGGTTATTTGAGAGCCTCACGGAAAGATGTCTTATAAATATTATAATTAATGTTATCGTTAAGTATTGCTTCAGTGCAGATCTTCCAAGTATAAATATCAGCTGAGTAAGAAGTCAGTTTTCCCTGAAGCAAAAATGAAATGTAAAAATGCAAGTTTGGGAAGCTTATTTTGCCATATCTGATTCCAGAGGTTCTGCCACACATACATCATTTTTTTCCTATATGGACTATTGACAACAAAATTTAACTTAAATTTTTTATTTCTGGGAATGTCCAGATCCTTAATAATAAACTCCACTGAGAGGTTTCTAAAATGTTTTCATCAATGATTTTCATGACAGTTAAATTTTGCGTATAATATCAGTCTTTACAAAAGCTCAGAACCACATTATATTGATTGATTAAAGGAAAATATATATTAATTATTATTAATGAGAACATTAATTTATTATATGTGAAAAATCATTTACAAATACATACACAACATCATCCTGTGTCTGGTTAGAGGTTGGAACAAGCTATTGGAATGTATTGCAGAGGACAGAGTACAGAACTAGGAGTCAGGACACCTGGGCTCCCAGGAATTAATAGGCTGCATGGTACAGCTCAGGGCTGTTCAAAGAGTGGTACCCAGACCAGCATCATGAGTATCCCCAGCGAGCTTGTTAGAAATACAAACTCCTGGGTCTGATCCTAAATCCACTGAATCAGAATCTCTAGCTGTGGGGCCCTGAAACCTATATTTTAGAAGGCTCCCGTGTGATTCTGATGTGCATTAGAGTTTGAGAAGTACTGTGTAGTTGATCCTGACTTAGACATACTTACCAGGGATATGATCTTGAATAAGTTACATAACCTCAGTGAGTTCAGTTTCCTCATATGTATTTAAAATAGACCCAATAATATTTATTTCATAGGATTGCTTTGAGGACTAGATATCAATGTCTGCTCTATGGTTGACATTCAATAAATGATAGTTCCCTTGTTTCTTTTCTCTGCCACATACTAGCTGGTTAACTGTGAGCAAGTAATTTAGCTGTTCTCAGTTTCTTCATAAGTAAAATGAGGGAAACATGTATTATACTCAGTTCATGAGGTGGTTATAAAAATCAGTTGAAATTTTGTGCGTGACAGCTCTTTGTTTACTATAAAAGGATTAGATACATCTACGGAATTACTGAGACCAGGTTGATGATTTTTAAGCTCAAGTGGGTGGAAAGATTGACCCTGTTCTATGTCCACACAGAAACTCTAAAGAATATGCACATTTGAAACACAGATGTCATCCGGGGAAGGTGATCTGCTCACCTAAACTAACCCATAAGGATTGGTCCTCCAGGGGTGTGCTGAAGCCAGCTTGTACCAGCTCATGGGGGCCAATTGTTAAATTTTCAGGAATTTTGTAAAATGATTGTGAAAAAGTTATTATTTAAAATTAGATTATATATACTTACAATAATATTAAATAAAATAAGTTAAAATAAAAACAAGGGTAATAATTACTCTACACACTCTTCCCTTCACAATTATTTTATTATCTATGCCTTGAGATTATTTACATTTATGGTATACATATGGTGACAATACTTTATAATGATCTCTCCCCAATTCCACATAGAGTGACATTGAGCTTGTAGCTTGAAATTGGCCATGGGAGAAGTATGAGCATTTGCACCATGGAGATTGGCTAATGCTACAAATCCAGGATTTTTTTTCCAGTACGCTTTTTGTTAAAAATTTACCAACACACCAGTGGTCTTACCTTTGTTAATTTACCACAGTTCAGATTCTGACTCCAGCTTTAGGAACTCAGCTTTGTTACCAGGTTGAGAATAGACCCATTTTTCTGGGAAGGACTCTTATTACCCAAGCTCACAGACTTATATATATACAATCAGAATACCAATTTATTAATTTACAGCAAGGAGAGTTGCCATAAGACATACCCCAAGGGAAGACAAGAGAAATTAATCATACATTTTGAATGTTTCATGACATTAGGCCAAGATGACACAGAAAACCCATCTCCACAACTGGAACACCAGCTGCCTTAAGGAAGGGACAGGCTGAGTGCTTGGGCAGGGCCACGGTCTTCCTTGGAACCTCGATGGGCACTGTCTGTCTTGCCCAGGGACCCTCCTTTCTTGGCATGATTATAGCCGGCCCTGCCTTTCTACCCTACTGATAAACTTGTCCTTTGTTAACACATGGGATGCCTCTGATCAGGTTGAGTCAACACCTGGCAGCTATTCTTCATCTTCAAAGCATTATTTGTCAAAAAGAAGTTCATGGACCAAACGCATGAGGATCATTTGGAAGTATCTTTAAAATGCAGATGCTTGGGCCTTCCCAGATCTGCTAAATCAGAATCCCTGCTGGTGGGCCCAGGAATCTATATTTTCAAAAAGCTGGTAGGTGATTTCTATATAGACTACAGTGTGAGGACCACTGCTTGAAGGTTTTCTTGTGCATCTCCACCCAGTATGTAAAAATACTAACTTCTGAATTTACCTCCCAAGGCACTTGTATTTTTAAGTTCCTGGAGGCACCACATCACAGTCCCCTGTACCACTCATACCGCATTAGTCACGACAGAGATTGCACTAGAGAGTATGGATATATTTGTACTACTTTACCCTTATTTAGGAAAACAAAGTTCTCACCTTGACTTAGAGCCTAAGCACCTTGTCAGTTGTTTTTGTGAAAGAACCACCCATAATTATTACCCCTGGTAACAGAAGGAGAGGCACAGGAATGGAATTTGCTTTATGTGAAATCTCAGTGTACACAAGTTGAGGTGCATGGGTTTTGCTATCTTCTCTAAGAAGCAAAAGGAACAAAGTTGGCATATCATGAGAGAGAGAACCATTCTACTTCAGTGGTTCTTACCTAGGGGTGAATTTGACTCAAGGGAACAGTGGCAATGTTTGTCACATTTTTGGTTGTCACAACTGGGGATGAGAGTGGGTGAGGGGCTACTGGCATCTGGTGGATTGAGACCAGGGATGCTGTTATACATCCTACGAAGCACAGGGCAGTTCCCCATAACAAAGAAGTATCTGGCCCAAAATTTCCATAGTGCCAATGTTGAGAAACCCTGTTCCGACTTCCTTTTCACTTTTACATTGTAGTCAATTGTTGTCCTTTCAGCATTAGGATTCATCCAACAGTCTCTTGCCCCAGCAGGTTCTGGAGAATTTTTAAAGGGCTGAATCATTTTAATCTCAAGAAAAGAATAAATTCACATGATAGGATGGGTCATTTTACTTAATGATGTTTTGCCTTTCCCATAGCAGGAGCTCAATAAATATTTTTTAATTAAATGGATGAATAGATTAAAACATTACTTTCACATGTGTTTTAATAAATAACAGGAAGATGGCTTCATACATATATAACTTGCTCTTGTATTTGTCTTGAGTGGATCACAAATTGCGGGCTACATGTTTTTTCCTTCTGAATGGATCCAAGAATAATGCTCTTTAAAAAAGAAAGCAAACTGGCTATTATTTGCTGAGAGTGTAATGCTAATAAAAGCCAGCCCTGACTCCAACCCCCCAGATCTATTTAAAGAATTCAAAGAATGTCAGAAAAGCATGTGGCTTCAAGGTTAATGTGTAAGATTTACAGAAACTTGAAAAATCACTATGACTAAAAAGAAAGTATGAGCTCTCTGCATGCTTTTAAATTAGAACGACAGCCCAAACCAGTTAGTTATAAAAACAGCTAAATTAACAGATTTTTAATATTTGCCTCCTGCCCCACCTAACATTTTAATCAATAATCCTTAAAGAGAAATAATGAAGAAGGGGAAGCATTGAACCAAATTTCCTTTATTGTACGCACCCAGAAAAAATACTGAGTTTTCTATCAGCAAATTGGGGACTTCCACAGTCAGAAAGAAACGGGAAGAGAGAGAGAGATGGAAGCCCAGTCTGGATTTAGCTATGGAAAATGACAACAATAGTGAGTGATTAGGGGCACTAGAAAAAGCAGCTAAAAACAAGTACCAGGTAGAGGATTCTCATCATTGTCATAACATAAAATCATGGACCCTTAGCATTTTAGAAATGATATGATTAGAAATTTAAAAACCCAATTTGTTTCGTTTCCAGCTGGAAAAACAGATGGCCAGAGAGGCTCAAGATCTTTTTCAAGACAACAGAGGACAGACCACCCTACAATGCAAACTACTCAGCATAACATACAAGGTCTTTGATCTCCCCAGTCAGAATTAACTAGTGTTTTCCAGGGTCTCATTTCTGCCTCTGTTTAGCACATTTGCCAGTCTGACTAGTTTGGGAGATATTTAAATATCTATCCCTTCTATTGTACCATAATCTCTTCATTCATGTTTATTCTCTAATGCCTTGAAATCAGTAAATGTTGGTTAAACCAAACTGAATTGAGCCCAGGTCTCCTGATTGTAGTCTGGTGCACTAAGAAGTAGGATCACATGTGATTTGTCCTTAAATTTTTTTTTTTTTCTCACATGATTTTTCCCCATCATAGATGTTCCGCAAATATTATTAAAATCTGATATAATGCTATGTCTGGACTCTTGTGATTAGTTTTTTTAATGTATCATGGTATCTCTACACATCAAATTCTTTTCAATTTTAAAATATAACTGGATAAGGATTGGTGATGTGTAAGACCCCAAAATGTATTTGTTAATTTTTATTTTCCTTTTGTTTGTTCTTTTCAAATAACTTTTTTCTTATCATAATATTAATTTCTATTCATCGTGGAAATCTTAGTAAATAGTAGATAAATAAAGGAATTAAATAAAAATTACCCATAATTGTACCATACCTTCCAATTTTTTTTTTTTTTACACCCTAAGTAAATGCTAAGAATACAGTGTAGCATTGAAGTTTAAAGTTTGGAGAAGCGTAAGGGACTTAAGAAATTATCTAAGCTAGACATTTTCTCGATGGGGTAATTTTACTGATGACATACTGAGCGGATAAGTAACTCACACAGCTCTCACACAGCTGGTAACAGGCTTGGGAGGGTATTGGAACCCAGAATTCTCGTCTCCAGGAATAGTCAAGGGGGAAGTTCTAAAAATCTAACAATATCCCTCTAGATGGACATTTATTCTATTACTACAATAAGCCACGTGGTAGGTCTCAAGGGGAATTTCATTCTTCTAATATGTCTCTACTGTATTTAGAATCTGATAATGCCACTATTAGAATTCATCTCTTCAAGAATAAAAGGAACCGAAGAACTAAAGGGAGGATTGGAACAATCCATTAATTATATCTGTTAAGCTTCAGTTACAGCTAATAAGGAATATCACATGACCACAGTGTGTGCTTGTTCTGAACAATAAAGAACATGAGGAAAGATAAGATTCAGGACTGAAACGTCCTTCAGCACTATGTAGGCAGTGGTGATGAAAGTCATTTCAAGAAAAATTGATTGAGGTATTTTAGTAAACAAAAGAACTCATTGCTTACCCATCAGGAAGTGTATTGTTAATACAGTGCTGTTCAGACTACTGGAGAAAAATGTTTCTTCATGCTTCTCTCTTTAGCCTAATTCTTATCCTGTCACTTTTCAGGCAAAAAAAAAAAAAAAAATTAAAATGATAGCCCTATTTTATTTGCTTCAAAAAAAACCAGGCTTTTGCCCTGTGCTTGGAAGAGTTTACTCTTGGCCTTGATGTGAGTATGAAAGGAAGACCACGCAATTGATTAGACGATCTCTGGGGAGGCAGTAGAGAGAGAGTTAAGAAGATGAACAGGAATGAAAACAACGTTATTCAATAAAAGTAAATAATTTCTGCAGCTAATATGTTCTCAACATGTTTTCCTTGATACCGACATGCTTAAAAGATAATAGCAGAACCATAAGTAGCTTGTAGACACTGTAGATATTTTTCTTTTGCATTATTGAATTTATAATCACTCACATTTGTATTCTCTTTGGGTTATACTGAAGATCTGTAACTTTTATTTTAAAAAATCTGGAGCATCCAATACCTGACATGTATCTGCAGTCTCTGAAGTCTTAGGACTGAACTAGAACATTCTTGTGAACATTGATATCAGATATTAAAATGGAAGTTTTCTCTAAGACTGAACACAATAAAAATACCAGATTCCAAGAAGAATGCCAGACCACCACACAGGATTTTTTTAAAAGTGTGTGAAGGGTGGGGAGAGGTGGGGGAAAATCAGTTTTACAACCCTTAAGTAGTTCACCCTTGATAACAGCATTTAAGGGTGGAGGTTGGAAATCAAGAAGCCAGCGTGTTTGGAGGGAGATGTTGGTTTACTATGAATGAAGCCCACTCTTCCCCCCACGTAGATAAGATGGGGCAGGCCTGCCCTTGTCTTCAAGCATGATTCGAAAGGGTCCTCAACATGACTTCTTCAAGAGCTTAATAGGAGAAAATTGTTGCTTGGGGGATATGATGCTCCGGTTTCTGACTCTCAGATAAAGGGGGAGAGACAGGTTGGCTGGCTGCTCTGTTGGCTTCCACTAGAGGGTCTGTGAGTGCTGCCGTAGGTCTTGTCTGAGACGTGTCCTTGGAGGAACCAACACACAGCAGCAGAGAGAACCCTGAGGTCCCTTCGATGCTGAAGGAGGAGTAAGCAACCATTTGGGACCTGGATTCCTTCACCCTATGGAGACAATGACATGGAAAAGATCACCAGGGATGGGGAGTGGAGGTGTCTCTAACAATTATGACTCCCCGCCCCATATACACACAAAAACCAGTCAGCTTCAGATATATGCCAAGCCTTAGAAAACTCAGATACTAAATCACCACCGGGATACTTGGCAAGTAAGAACTTTCCTGCTCCCCTTCTCTCTTCTTCCTCCTTACCCTCTAGCCCTAACAATGTCAGCAAGAAGAGGGAGAGGAGGAGAAACCCTGGGTGGGAAAAAGACCAGAAGCTTTCCCTCCTTCCTCAACCCAGGATTCTCCCTTGCACAAGCCCGAGCTGGGGGTGGGGAAGAAGTGTTCCTTTTAAAATGGAAAACTTACTGTTACTATTTAATTTAAAAGCATTTTATATTTTGACTATATTGGGACTGGATATTTTAATTATTAAACCAAGGCCATGTTTTGAAGCTTGAAGTGATAATAAATTCTTTTTATTAGCTAAGAGCATCCAGAAAAGTCAGGGGCTTGCCTGAGTGTTCATGCAGGGGCAGGCCAAGACTGAGGTTTTAGAGCAGACTTACTGGATGGTGAGAGCCTTTATAAACTTGATTAAGGTAGTGGGCACATACACAGACTTGTGGACCATGGCTTGTGCCAAGGGGAGAATAAAAAGGTTGTCTTATATTCTTCTCATTTCTTTTTAGAGAAGAAAGCTCAGCTAGCGTAGAAGTCCAATTCAAAACCCAACGCGTATATTTGCATATTTAAGTCTAAGACATATCATGTAAACCCAGAATTATGGCATTCGTTATTTCAAAGGACAAGCTGGGTTTTTTTCCTTCTAACTTAACAAATTAATTTTCCTTGCAAACTTTTGGTTTGGATTTTAAGATTTTAAGCTTTCATCACGAAAAGATGACAGCATTGAAGATTAAAGTGTGTGGTTGGTTCTTCTCAAGATGTTTTCAGCTCTGCAAAGGATTCTGTCCATATTTCGGCTTTTTCTTCCTCTCTCGTAAGCTTTATTTCTTGATATTCTCTTTACATTCTATAAGATTTTCTTAAAAGAAAAAATTCTTCTGTGGTTGAAGGACATGTCAAAGAACAGAGGATACAGTTTTAAATTAAAGGAAGTTTCATGATATGACTTCAGAAGCTCATTTGACTTATGGCTCATCCTTTCCTCATCGAAGTATTAAATAGGTCTGTACTATAAGATTGGCAGTATTTCTGTAAAATACAGGTTTTTTTCTCCTGCTCTAAAGAATGTGTATTTCAAAATGTTAATATCGGCAGTCAGAAAACAGTATATATACATATATATGTATATATTTTTTTACTTCTTTTGAAGATCCTCAAAAGCCTATAGCTAATCATGAATATTTTTTCTCCATAGATTGTTTTTTCCCTCCTAGAAACTTTGAAGTTTCTTTGCATGACACCGCAACCAATGTCTTTTTTTTCCTGCTATTATGTAGAGATGAAAGAGGGGTGCCATATCCCCAACCAGGCATATGAAATTCTGAAGCCCACTATCTTTTACTTTGTTTTGCAAAGGGCCCCTTCTCTCAGGGAAAGGTAATTTGTTATTCACAGTTTCCTTGTCCTCATGTTATCAAGGGAAAAATTGTAGAAATTTTAAAGAAAGCTCTAGGCGATGTTTTCATCCCTGAATCTTTGGGGAGTTATAAAAACAAACAGATTACTGAAACTACGAGAGAAACAACCGTGAAGTCATTACATTTAAGTGTAAGCAAAATTTCCTCTCGGATCATTAAGTTATAGAAGAATAGAAAGACTGCATTTTGAGATACAGATAAAGCTAGGTAACTTGTAAGTCAAACAAGTAAAATTTTACAATTCAGGTATATCGACAGCAGTTGAGTTTAATAGACTTCTCACATTTCAAATTTAAAGCTTCCTTCGCTGGGCTAATAGAAATACTGCTGTAATAGACATTTAAGAAGAAAATAAATAGAATGAATCAACAATTTAAAAACTGTAATGTGTATTTTATTCATTCTCTTTATTCACATAAAATGTTTAAATCATCACAAAAGGTTTGAAAGAAGGAAGGGGCAGAAAATCACCCACTTTCCCTCTCCCTAACTATCTCCTTCAAATCTATGTCTTTTCTTAGGCCAAGGGCCCTACTTAGTGGTCAGCCCACACCCTACAGGAGGGAAATCTGGGCAATCAGGTCAAAGCCATTGACCCTCCCACTTCGTCTCCTCCAATTTGTTCTCAGCCCTTGACTTTTGGCTTTGTTTTGGTTCAACTCCTAGGACCTGATTTGGCTCAACAGATTGGATGGTTAATGCTCCTCCTTTGCTCTCGTTGGTCTGGTCCTCTGGTTCTGCCCTCTTATGGTGACTGGAGACCACTGCTTCAGAACCAGCTCAAGCCCTAGACCTGTCTCTGGGTTTTGTCCACGAGGCAGGTGCTCCTATCGGGTGGGCCACATCAGACAGAAACACAGCCGTTCACATGATCTTGGTAAATTTCCTTCCAATCTTTTTCCAGTATCTTTTTTCCTTCATAGTTGTAATGCTACACCCACACACATAATTGAATATGCTGTCTTTTTCTTTAAAATTACATTATAAACAGTTTATATTGTCTCTATAATTGTCATTTTTAAGATAACAAAATACTCTCCAAACGACATATAAATTTATTTGGTCATTCTGCCACAGTAGTGGACATCTGTTGTTCTTCCTGCTCATCATCTCTCTTTCTTTTCCGGGGAAATGTTGCTCCCTCTTTGCATGTGATCTGGATGAGACTGTTGATCACAATGCTTTCACTCCCCATTTTGCCTCACCAAGAGGTGAACAGATGACTGAAGCCAGGCTAATTAGATTCCATCTCTAGATAGTCTTGAGCATGTATCACTCCACTCAAAGCTTGGTTGATGAGCAGAAGGTGACCAATGCTGGGTCACTCTAATACCAGCATCCCAAAGAAAGACTGTCTATGAGGCCATTATACTGAGATTCCTGGAGTTATCCTGGTTCCCATCCTTCTTGATGCCACTGATTTGAGGAACCACCCAATCTTTCCAATATTCTCTTTTGCTGAAGACAGAGTAGCTTTCTGTTCTTTGCAACCAAGGAACTCTAAATGATAGGTTTGTTGCCAGGCATTTTGGTTATTTTTACTATTTTGAATACTTCTGTGATAAACATCTTTGTGTGCATGCTCTTGTGTTTGTATAATGGCTTTTTATATATTTTAAGTAATTTCCCAGTGGTGGAATTACTTACTCAAAAGATACAAATATTTTTCTTATTCTTAATCTAAATTGCTCAAAAGTTTTTTAAGAGGGTTATACCAATTTACATCTTATATGTTACAGAAAGTGCTACTAAAAAACACTACAAAAATTTGCCTCTCTGTTCAGAAGGACCTTGTAATAGATAATAGGTTGAAAGTACTTGATACAGAAACATAGAGTGCTTTCAGTTTGACTTTTAAATAATTTCATTGGATTGTTTATGAGATCTTATAGAGTTATGGCCAAACAGGCATTTATAGGTTGATCTGTATCAAACCTAGATTAGTAAACAGATTATTTATTCAACTGACTTAAATCTGTAATAAAAAGCTGACACTGAATATTTAATATACACTTTGCAAGTGGCTTTGCAGTATTCCATGAAATTCTCAAAATGACCCTATCTTTTAGGTAAGGAAAGGAAGACTTGGAGCACTTAATTAACTTTCCCAAAGGCTGTCCTGGGGCAGAACCCAAATCTGTGTGGCTCTTAACCCAACATTATAAAACTGCATCCTAACCATCTGTTCCTATAGAACTTGGGGTCAGAAAGCCAAGTTTGACTCCTGACTCCACTACTTATTAATTGGATAACCTTGGGGAATTCACTCAACTTCTTCGAATCTCAGTTTTCTAATCTCTAAAACTAAAATAATAATTCTTACTCTGCCTACCTTATAGGACTTTGTGAAACAAATAGAGATAATGTGGCAAAGTGCTATACAAGTGTAAAGTATTGGCATGATTACTTGGAGTAGTAAACACCAAGGATGAATATCTCGGACCTCAGTAAGAGGTCATAAGGAATATTGGGGTCTTGGGATCTTTGGATACTGACTTCTTTCTTTCTGCCTTGAGTTCTAAAGCAGTTGAGATACGTATACAAGTCCAATAGATGAGGAAGAAATATCTTCTGGATTGGGGAGGTGATTTAAGTGTGTGGCCACAATAGGCTTCCTAATACTTCATGACAGAGTAAGGAGACAGACTTACCCACCCATTACTGGCAAAGCTGGACACATCATGTCTCCCTCACATGGCCACCTCTCACTGCTTGGCAGCGGAGGAGAAAGTCAGCTGAAGGCAGGCTACTCCAAAAAGCAGAGCTTGAAGGGCCCTGAGCCAGAGCTGGTCAGGTCCTCCTTCCTAAGTAAACACTTACATCATTCATTCTAGACAAAGCCAGTGAGGTGTTGTGGAGAAAGAGGGAGCAAGAGTTCCTCCCAAGCTTTATCCTCCCGGGAATCTTTATGGGAATATGGAAATACGATGTTTGGGAGAATAAGTGAAGAATAACCATGTCTATTAGTAATAGGAAGACGGACCATGGGTAATCTTTCCTCAGCTCTTTCTGCCTCCCACTTGGCTGAGCTGAAGGGAGTCATCTGTGGCTGTTGCATATGATTTGTCGACTTTGTAATTCCACACCTACTCCTTAACTTCCCACCATGTGGCTATAAGACTCCCTTCAAATTGTTCGTTTAAAAATAAAATGTGTTTCTTCTCCTATAAGATACATCTCATTGTCGGAACGATGGCACTGTTTGCTTTCTGATGTAACCCTTTCACAGCGTTTGGGCTGCTTGCTCTCTCTGTCTTTCTGTGGGGTCCCCTCCAGGTCCAAGTGTGTGCCAGCCTCATCCGGGTAGCAGAAGCCCCGTGGAAGGGCATTAGGAGACAGGAGCTAATTGGAATTTTGTGATTACCTGTCATGGATGCCTGGTCCTGTCCATAGTGCTCAATAAAGCCGCAAGGCCAAGCGTTCCCTTCTGCATACTGATTGCTGAGTCAGATTTCTTGGTGTAGAAGTGCTTTCCAGGCAGTCAGTTTGAGAATGTTAGTCTTGGTTCCTAAGTAGTTAAAATCCCTAGCTGGCCTTTAATCTGAGTCTGGAGAATTTTTAGTTTTGGCTGAGACTCTGCTATGGTGTTTTTGCCCTGAATATACACAAAACTTTTTCCAGTCTCTTAGATCCCTGAGTCGGTTATATCTGATCAACTGTCTCTTTCCAGGCTCTAAGAGTGATAAGTGCATCTTCTACCAGGTTTAGAGGACAGGAGAACTTCTAAATGTCTTTCGCCTTGCCCCTTTTTCCGTCTCACTGCCTCCCTGCTAGTCCAGGCCCTTATGCTCCATCTACATCATTACGATGACCACTAAGCAGGTCTTCTGGGGCTACCCCGGTTCCTGTCCACCCAGAGGTCTGTTGTCAACTCTTTCTTCAGTCCTGCAAGCTGCCATTTCAATATATTCCTATTTTGGCTTGAGTTAGCCAGAGTCTCCTTGCAACCAAGGAACTAATAAAACACCAGCTTGCAGTGATCTATGTAGCTTCCAAACTTATGCAGCATTTCCTGTCCAATCCCCGTACTGATCTTGAGTATTTGCTTCCTTTTATTGGGCAATCGTCTGTTGGTGTGCATGTCTTTTCTCTCCAAATAGAATGTGGTCTTCTCAAGAGTCTTGGATCATGTCTATCCATCTGTGGATGTCATACAGCACCTAGCAGTGGCCTTCACAAAGGAAGTGCACAACAGGTATTTATAGATTGATGGCTCTATTTTCTCCTTTTTTATCGCCAGCTACTCCCCAGTCATATCAAACGTCTCCATGGGGGTGCCAGAGAAAGCACGTAGCTTTACCTGCAGCTGTTGGTCTACCCCTACAGCAGTTAAAGGAGGACCCAGAGAGGCAAATTTAAATCCTGCCCTGGCATCCGGCCTCAGCCTTCTGAGCCCCATAGCAAACAGCAGAGCGTGGGGGCTGATCGTCTCCTCTCCCGCTCACCCTGTGCACCCATTTTATGGGGCTATGTCCCTAGAGTGAAGGGGTCAGATGTAGAGACAATCATTTTATGTAATCACAGCAGCATAAATACTGAGTATTCTGGTGTATGTTTATGATTAGCATATCGTTCTTTGTATGAGAGAAAAAGAACAAGATTATCATGTGTATTATAGACAATTCTTTGATTGCAAGTGACAGACACTCAATCTAAAACCAACCTGAATCAAAAGGAAAACATATTGACTCACATAACCTTTTCAAAGAGAGGTGGATGGGGCCTCAGGACAAGGGAATGGGATACTAGGATTAATCCAGTGTGGGTTGCCTGCCTGCTGCTGAGGTGGTAGTGGCGATAGTGGAGTATTTCTAGAGGAAGAGGTGTGTGTCAAGGGGGAAAGGCTGAGCAGACAAGCACAAGGGCTACTATACCACGTTAAAATGATTTTCTTTGATGTTTTCCTAAATTTTGGAAATGCTTCTAACAAAGTAACACAGGGGAAAAGAACACAGGAACTATCCTAGTGGGTGCTAAGCTTACCTCATGAGCTTAGCGCTTGCCTTGACCCTCACTGCCTGGGCCGGAGGCTTTAGGTGCTCTGTGAAAAGCTGGGCTCCTCGTATGGTTTCCCCCTTCCCTGTTGCTTCACACCAGCCTCCTCTCTCCTTCCCTGACCCCTGGGACTGACATCTTGTTTGCATGGACTGCTTAGCTTTGCTTCTGTTTTCATCCCAGAGGACAATGTCTTCAGATTATCCTAAACAAAATAAACTGTAGCCACTGGGCCAGTCTCCCCCTCCCCCAACTGGGCCATGCTCCCAGTGCCCTTCACTGTGGCTTAGGTCAAGCACTCCTGGAAAAGCGAAGGCCTCGTCCACAATAGACATTATAGAAACTGATTGTTTTTGATATGTTGTAAACTTTATTCACACTCTGGAACTAAAGCATTCCCCTACTGAAACCAACACCAGCCGAGCTGCCTCTGGAATGTAGGGAGCATTAAATGTGGAGGTTCTAGGGAGTTGTGTTTTGGCCATTTAACACTCTCCAAAAGGTCTGCCTAGGGGACAGCACTGAAATTAACCTCACTAAGTCCCTCATGTCCATGGAGTTGGTCTCATGCAATGCAGCCTCAGAAGTGGAGCCAATCTGTTTTGTGTGTCCAGCCTTCTCTCCTTCAGAAGTCAGCCATGTTTGCTGCTGACTCTTACCGACTGAAAGGCAGTGCCTGAATCCTCAAACCATTACTGGAGTAGTAAGTACTCCTGATAGTCTCAGGAAGCCTCATTGCTGCAGCTCCAAAGCCTGTGATGGATTGTGAGAGAGAAATGAGAAAGCTGAGCTCTTCAGATAAACCTTGCCTTTTACAAGGCCCGTAATTTTACTGCATAATTATTTTGAATCCACTGATAATTTGTACAATTTTCCAGTAAGTCATTCACACACAATTCCCTCTCATGCAACACTTGGCTTTGCTAATACTTATATGTGAATGAGAGCTGTGCTTCTCAAGCGTAAATGTTTTATATGTGTTATAGCTCTTGGCTTACATACAAAGGGTATTGAGTACTATGATATTGAGATCTTTTCTCTACATATGTAAAGAATTCACTGGATTGGCTGAAATAGACTGATCTCTCAGTTTCTGTGCTCACTTGTAACAAAGAAGTCATTAGCTAAGGGACAAAAAATACAATCCATGCAATTAAAAGAACAGACTGACTTTGCCCAGAATAACAATAAGACAAAAGAAACCGCCTGAAAGACGGTATTTCTTTAATCAGGTCATTGAGAGTCTATTAAAAAATATTTTTTTCTTTATGATGAAAAGTATCTTGACTCAAGTGGGGAGTGATGACCTCTTTGGCCTTCCGTACCTGTGCAGGATGATGGCTTTGCTCTAAAATCTCACCTGGTACAGGTACTGAGATAAGGGCCCCAGGCTTGCTCTTAAAAGCACTCTGGATTGTGTTTTAGTCTTTCAGTAATCCGAAAGGAATAAATAAATCCCTCTGTGAGAACATCTCTTCTATCCTTGGGGAAGTCATTCTGAGGGTTCTATCTAGTAGTTACCTTTTCCAATTCATTAAATGCTATCCCAAGGCCCTAATGCTGCTAATTTTTCTCTCATTTGTGATCAGTTTAAGCACAGGGAATTAAAAATTCAACTTCTTGCCCTCCAGGATCTGTTCAGCCTTATCACAGAGATCTTCTAGGGAAGGAACTTAGATTTTTGAAGAATCTGTATCTTCCTCACCGTTACTCAAACCCATTCAAGTGTTAATTCTGCCCAGAGACTCTGGGAGACAGGCAAGAAGAAAGTGCCGTCCGCCACCCTCATCCCCCCCTACCCCCACCCCTGCAATTCTCTGTGCAGGAAAAAAGTCATTTGTGGCAAGGTTTAACTTACAAAGGCATATTAATGCCCGACGACAGTGAGGAGCTTCTGTAGGTTATTCCTTTTAAGAAAAAATACACACACGCGCGCACACACACACACACATTACTATAAAACAACTGTGGTGGCAGTTTACATACTGAACCAGCTATTTCCAAAGAATGGTTTATCCAACATCCTCTTTAGACAGTGAATGCAAAAGACTTAGGTTGGAAAAGTGCATTAGCTTTTGATTAAAGATTGGATGAGGGCCAGTTAAATTTTTAAATGTGAATGAGCTTGCTGACTCAGGCTCCTTAGCAGCATAATGGACAGAAAGTCCTCAAAGCTTTCATTAAAAGGGTTTCTGGTAACTGATGTCTGGAGAAATGAGTTGAAATATAATTCACCGAACTACTCAGCTTTCATCTCAAACAGAATATGTAATGTCAAAGAATTCAACTGGTCTTGAAATTTTCAGATAAAATTAAATTTAAAGGAGGTAGAGCTTAAATATTTTGAAGAAAGGAAACCTCCGGTAGCTTTGTGACTATATCATTTTATCCTTTTGAATCCTGTATTTAATTCTGTTTATTGCTTTTTAAGTGCAGCTGGAGTCATTGATCCGCTGATAATGAAGTCTGGAATGGTTTGTGGGAGGTTCCCAGGATGTATCAGAGACTGATGTGATTTGAATTTTATCTTCAATTTTTGGTCCTCTCTGAACACCGCCTTCTCATTTTTGTCTTTTTTTTCTCAGTGGTAGGAACAAACTGTGTCTTTGCAGAAACCTCCCCAGGAAGTCTGGCTACAAAAAGCCCACTGAAACTACCAAGACCTTGGAGGCAGTTTCATAAATCAGAACCAATAACTCTCAACCTGTAGGCTGTAGCCAGAGATGTGTCCGCTCTGCTCTTGGAATAACCCTAGAGGTGAAGGTGCTGTTTCTTCTGTTTCTTGTGAAAGAATGTAAATGACGTATTTTAGCTTCCTTTCCCAGTCCAGTAATATCTTGTTAAATTTATGAGATTGTGGCAGCCCCTCTGGAAGGGGCAGCTACAATGGCTATTTTAGAAAATGTGTGAGATCTTTGCAGTCAATTCTCAGTGCAAGGCTTCTTGTATAATTTGTCTTCCCAGTTAGGTTGGGAGCTCCTTAAGGCAGCAACTCCATCTTTCACTCCTCCCTGATCTCCCCAGCCCTTGCATGCCACAGGATTCCAAAAATCAGTTACCAACCCATTGTAATTCTTTTTCTGAAATGTATAGTGGACACCTTTTAGTGTGTCTGCCCAGTTCCTAAAGACCACTGTCCTTCCTTGAAATCAGCCCTAGGGGCTATATGTGTGTTGTATGACTCTTTCAGATGCGATAGCTGATTGGAACAGTGATGGACAATTGCCACAAGCTGAGCCAATCAAATTTGCTCTCGATCTCTCTCTGGAATTTCAAACTGAGATTCAGAAACAGCCATTTAGTCTCTGTATGTGGCTAGAACTGTAATATAAGAACTAAAAGCTATAGGGATGCAATATTCTACCAAGCCGAGACAGAAGCAGAGAAGCCAGCCTGCACAGAGTGAATGAAGCAGCAGAGAGAAGCAGACACGAATTCAGAAAAGCCTGATCGCTTTCTGGTTAGATTCCAGTCAGTTCAGAGGCCCAAATGCATTCCTGTCTGGGAGCATGATGATCCTCTGTAGTAACTATGTAATAAATCTTTTCCCAGCCCCTTTGCATGTTAGTTTAAGTTCTTTTGCTCTTGAAAACAAGAGTTCTAAACGATATAAAATGTCTGTTATACGGAAAGTGGAATGGTGGCTGTCAGGGTCTGTGGGGAGGGGGAAATGGGAGTTGTTGTTTAATGGGCAAGATGAAAAAGTTCTGGAGATTGGTTGCACAACAATGTGAATGTGCTTAACTCTACTAAACAGTGTGCTTAAAAATTAAGAAGGTAAATTTTATGTCTATTTTACCACAATTTTTAAAAAACTGTTTTTAAAATGTCTATTATAGTCAGCTTCCTTTTTTCACTCACTGCCACAGCTCTATTCAGGTTCCATTGCCCCAGATATGGACAACTGTAGTCAACAAACTGGTCTCCCCTCTTGCGCCACTGGGAGTTGGTTCCTAGCGATCTCCCCTGCATGCATGGAACAGTTCATATTCCTAAATCAGCACTCAAACTGTGCCCTTCTCCAACACATAAACCTTCACAGCTACCCACTGAATTCAGGATGAAGTTCCACTCCCCAGCCTGGTATACAGGACCTAAAAGAGCCTTTCCAACCTTCTGATCTACCGATTCCCAAAAGGAAGCAAATCCTAGCCAGGTTATTCTTCCTCATCCAGAAAAGTCCTTACTCATGCTTTCCCCACGTTGGATACCTTCCTTCTGCTCATCACACCTCATCTCTCTTTCAAAGTTCTGACCACTCTAGTTCACCAGAGACATTTATTACTTGAGTCATACTTCTTAGCATTTAAATAGTTTCCTATGCATCTATCTTGTTGGTTGCTAGTTTATAAATTGCTTGACGATAGGAACTGAATCTTGTGTTCTTCCTAAAATTCTTCCTAAATTGCCTACCAGGATACTGTATTCTTTTTTTTTTTTTGGTGAGAAAGATTGTTCCTGAGCTAACATCTGTGCCAGTCTTCCTCTATTTTTTCATACGTGGGATGCCACCTCAGCATGGTTTGATGAGCGGCATGTAGGCCTGCGCCTAAGACTTGAACCCACGAACCCTGGCCCACCAAAGTGGAGCGTGCCAACTTAACCACTATGCCTCTGGGCTGGGCCAAGCATACTCTATTCTTGGTAGGCTCTTACCATTGCTTGTTGAATGAAATCAAAAACAAATAAGGACTACTTTACCAGCTTGCCTTCCTGGACAAACACTTGCAGAGAAGTAGCAGAACTATGTACTGAACACTTAGTATTTGCCAGATATCATGCCAAGTGTTTTACATGGATTATATACCTCACTATCATCCAAACAACCCTGTTAAATAGGTATGATTATTATCCTCATCTTGTAGATGAGGTAACGCAGGCACCTACTGTTAAATAACTTGCCTAAGGGCCGGCCCAGTGGCACAGTGGCTAAGTGCTCACGTTCTGCTTTGGCTGCCCCGGGGTTCGCCGGTTCGGATCCCGGAGGCAGACATGGCACCCCTTGGCAAGCCATGCTGTGGTAGGTGTCCCACATATAAAGTAGAGGAAGATGGGCACGGATGTTAGCTCAGGGCCAGTCTTCCTCAGCAAAGAGGAGGATCAGCAGCAGATGTTAGCTCAGGGCTAATCTTCCTCAAAAAAATAAGTAAATAAAAAACTTGCCCAAGATCCTGTCTACAGTAAGAGGCAGAGTCATGATTCTGAGCTAAATCTGTTGCTCCTAAACCTCTGCTCCTTCTACTATGTCACCAGACATTCGCTACTCTATGTTATTGCTAGTTTTCTTGCCTGCTTTTCCTGTGAATTATAACCTCTCCAAGGGCGGGAATCTCGTCTTAACATGTGGTAGAGGCTCAGTAAATATCTATTAAAGAAAGGCAAGGCAGGCTGCCTTTCCGTCTCAGGACAGAAAAGGGGAAGGAAGAAAGAGAAGGTGGGAGGGAGGGAGGAATAGGGGAGAAAAAGTTTGGGATAGAGCTTGTTCTCTTCCTAAGCTTGGCAAGGTTCAGTCTTGCAAGGGGTTTGGCTAGAAAACACTTGCTCATCTTTCAGAACCACATTCCCAATGCCATTGATCCCCTTCCTCTAGGGAGTTATTCAACCACGTGTTACTGTGTGGACGAAAGTCAATGATGAATATCCTCTTGCCCCAGTCTCTTTTGGCTGTGGTTCCTTGGCTTCCAGCCTGCTCCTTGCTCAGTTTGAGCAGATAGTACATGACCTTCCTTTCTGTCTGGCAAAAGCTGAACTCTGGCCTCTCTTAGCTATCAAGTGTCCAAATAAAAAGAAAAATATGGGGCTCCCTGCCCTGCCCTTCTCACCCTGTATCCCTGACTGGTTATGCATGGGGAGCTATTCAATATGGTTAGTGACATGGGTTTAAGGGTAGGTAGGCCGATAACCCCCAGCTACAGTTCCTAAAATTATACTGTTGGAGATTATTTCTCTGGGTGAAGAGCCTCCTTCCTCCCTCCCGCACATCTCAGTTTCCTTACATATAAAATAGAGATGTTAGGGGTGTTTAAAGTATTAAATAAGTTAATGCATGTGTGTGCTTAGCATAATACCTGCCACTCAATAAATAGTAACTATTGTTGTTGCTATTAGTAGTTTAAGATGCATGATATCCTGGGAAAAGTAGGACATTAAGCCAGGAATAGTCATGAACTACCTCAAGGGGATTAGTTTACTAGCGTTTTCATGCTATTTCCCAACAGGATGGTTCATTGAGATGAAGAATGTGTAGAGATGAATTGCTGTAGACGTGGAGTCTGGAAATGAGGAGTGCTGTGTATGCAGGTGCAGTGTGAGGAGATGGGAGGGAAGTGGGGCAAGGCACAGTAGTGTTTAGAGAGATTCTTTGGTTTGCAAGTGACTGAAAGCTAATTCAGACCAGTTTAAGACATAAGAGAACTTACCAGAAGGGTACTGGTTAACTGCAGGGACCAGGAAGTAGGGTCTCTTCTCTCACTCCCCATTGTCCTGAATTCTGCAAGGCTTTATTCTCTCTTTCTGCAAACAGGCTTTCTCTCCATCTGGTGATGATAACCAGCAATATCTCTTAAGTCTCATCTTTGCAGCTCTGTGACCTGAAATGCAAGGCTTCTCTTCTAGCTTCAGATTTTAAAAAGAATCCCAGGGCAGAACATTTATTGGCTAGGACTGGGCTACATGTCCAAACCTGGCCTTTGAGTCAGGGAATTCAGAACTAGGAAAGGTAGCTCCAACAAGACTCACAAGAATGGAGCAAAGTAGGAACAACTCAGACAGAAAACAGCACATCTCCACTGGCTTTATAGTATGTCGGCCTTAGCAGGACTGCAGGAAAGCAGACACCAGAGCCTAGATGGCCTGGACATTTTCCTAAGGCAGATGAAAACCCACATTCTTCCAGCTAAAATTTTTCCATTCTCTTTATAAGGGGTTTCCATGGAGAGGCTAGCTTCGTGGGAGAGAGTAGGAAGAAAACAACTCATGCTGTTTCTCATTGGGGCACATCCTTACTGCTACTTTCGTCTAGTCCTTCCCACGGCTCACACCGTATTCCTTACTCTTATTGCTTCTGGGCTTTTCTTTTTTCTTTGCATGCTGCTCATATTCCCTTCTCTAAAAGCTACTCTATTAAGAGGGAGATTAGCCAAGTGGGCTGGTTTGATGATGTGCTGATTTAACTCATAATCATATACCTGGAAAGGAAAATGTCAGACACACTTTAATAGCTCAGGATGTAAACCATGGAGTACAAAGCAAACTACAGGCTTTCTCATCACCCACAGACAAATGGAACTGCAATTCTATTGGAACAGCCAAGGAAAGAACCTAGTGAAGAATGGGACTTAACACCAATTGTGGCAGTGTCCAATTTTGTCTGGGAAGACCATGACAGTGGAGGATGGAAGAGATGACATCAAAAATTCAGAACAGTGTCTATATATTTAGAGCTCGAGTTAAATAATGAGAGAAAACAAATGAAGTACAATTCTCTTGGCTCTCTGATTAGGCTTAGCATGAACTGTGTTTGAAATGGTGTCATTCATTTGGAGATGTTGGACACTGTCCTTCCTTCCCTATTGGACAAGGATCTGACTGAGACAGAGAGAAATGATCATGATTTACAGTTTACAAAGTACTTTCAAATACAATATACTGTTTTAATCTGCCCAACTTGTTTGAGGAGCAGTCATGTTATTCCCATTTCACAGAGGGGGATCTTGGGCCATAGCCCAGGAACTTGGCTGGTGAGTTTGAAAAGCTGAGCATCAGTGCTTCTGAATTTTAGTGCACAGAGGCACCTAGTGAGCTTCTAGAAAGTGTGTTCCTGTTCTCCACTTCCAGAGTGTCTGATTGAGTCCATTTGGGGAAGGGCTCGGGAAATTGCATCCTAGGTGATTTTGAAGCATGCGGTCCACTGAGTATACTTATGCAACATCATCACAGGCACCAGCTCAGGTGGCTGTGTGAGAAACAAGCACACAAAGCAAGTGACCAGGTTATTTAACCTTTCTGAGGCTCGGTTTCCTCATCTGAAAAGTGGATAATGATAATAAAAATAGCTAGGTGCCATGCCAAGTGAGTAACATACGTTATGTCGAGTAATTCTAAGAGACTGGCGCTATTGTTGTCCCTGTGTTATAGGACTCAATCCCAGATCATTTCTACTCATTCCTTCTTTGCATAATTGCCAGGACGACTACAAGTAATGGTAAGCAGCACATATTTTCGACATTGAATGAATGACAGCAGCTGTTATACCTAACTGCTAAGAGTGACAATACTGACAATACAGCCACCGCTAAAATGCAGGGGTTGAACTAGATAATCTCAGAGGTCCATTCCAGCTCTACCGTGCTGTGATTTCAGCATATCAAGTATTCTATCTTTGGAGGGGTTCCTCGAAAGAATGCGGCGGTAACTTAACTCAATTATATGAGTGACCGAATTCTTCCTTTAACAGAAATTCATTAATTTTTTTAAGAGTGAGCCTGTAGACAAAGACTAGACAGATACAGAGAAAAATGACAAGAACTATTGTGCTCTGATAGTATAGTTGTGGATGATTTTTTTTTAATTTAAAAAGTTTCCTCTTACATACGTTAATATGGTTTCTATACCAAATAAAAATTTGGAAGAAAAGCAGAATATCCGATTTGTCTTGTACTGCCAACTTACAGTATATTTCTTAAATGTATTCCTATCACAATCAGCCACTGAAAGTCCTCTATAAAGAAGAGAAAAATCAACCAAAGAAAGATACCAGAGCTAAAACACTTCAGAGGTGATGGCTCTAAACCTGGTTTATATGCTCCTTAGTCTTGGCTTATCTTAAAATATTAGAAGCAAAATATGATCCAATCTGCGTCTCTTGCACAGTGTATGTTTAAACAGAAAGTTCTCAGAACAATCTGTGCCATCATTGAAACCCTTCATTCAGTTCTAGGGCATTAAACTTAATCTTCTGTTCCTGCCCCATATCGTTAAACAGTGCTTTCAACTTCATTGCCAAGTCAACTACTGAGGCCTAATGCTGTACTTTTTATGCTGGACATAAAGCATAAGCATTTACAGTTCCGAACCTGGGTTTTCTTTGCTTCAGAAATAAGAGGTGTTGGGGCTGGCCCTGTGGCTGAGTGGTTAAGCTTGTGCACTCTGCTTTGGCAGCCTGGGGTTCGCCAGTTTGGATTCTGGGCACGGACCTACACATTGCTCATCATGCTGTGGTGGCATCCCATATAGAAGAACTAGAATGACTTACAACTAGGATATACAACTATGTACTGGGGCTTTGGGGAGAAAAAAAAAAGAGGAAGATTGGCAACAGATGTTAGCTCAGGGCCAATCTTCCTCACCAAGAAAAAAAAGCATACCTTCAAAAAACAAAATCAGGTGTTGATGAAAGAGGAAATCCCTTAGACCTTGTAAACCTTACCTGTAAGTATAAGAAATAGTAATAATCTGTGAGTATTTCATTTAAGGTACTCTTCAGAGAAGCTGCAGTAAAGATGCTATCTGTATTTTCATTTGCTCCCTAATTATCCTTTAGTTTTAATAGATGAACTTGTAAATTCATGCTTTGGGCTCAGAGAACATGGTCACTGTAGCAATGAGAATAGTCCGTGTCTCAAAATCCTGGATGACATTGGTGTTTACTAGACAGCGTGGATTTGAAGATGAGTCAGCAGAGTAGAGTGGGTAACAGCTTAGACCCTGGACCAGACTGTCTGGATTCAAATCCTGGTCCTGCCACTACTCTCTGTGTGACCTTGGGCAAGTTAAATTAACCTTTCTGGGCCTCCGATTCCTCATCTTTAAAATAGGGATAGTAATAACGCCTACCTCCTACAGTGATTGTGAATATTCAATGAGCTGAGGTTTGTAGAAGAATATTAATGAGTTGGTTTTATTAGAACAGTGCCTGGTACATATTAAGCACTAAGTGTTTGTTAAATAAATGAATGTTAGAAAGAGCAGACTAGCCATTCTCCATACAGCAGTGACTGAAACAGGAAAAAAATGCCTACCTTCATAAAGCTTACATTCTAAAGAAAGAAAATAAACAAAAATAAATTGTATGGTGAATATGTAAAGTGAAAATGAAGTGGAGAAGCGTGGGGTGAGGCAGATATTACAGTTATCGATGGGGTGGTCACTGAAGTCTTCATTGAAAAGGTGACATTTGAGCAAAGTCTTCAGGTGAATGTGGAAGTGAACCGTGTGGGTTTCTGGGGTAAGGACATCCCAGACTGGGGGGTACTGGGAGAGCAACCCCTCACGGCCCTGAGAAGGGAGCATGCCTGGCATGGTCAGGGAACAGCCAGGAAGCCAGTGCAATTGGAACAGAAGCCAAGGGGGAGAGCGGCACGAGCTAAGGTGATAGTGTAGAGGCCCGGATCATGTGGGGTCTCGGTGACCACTGTAAGGGCTCCAGTTTTTATTCTGAGCAACATGGAGAGCCACAAAAGGTGTTTGAGCAGAGGAGTGGCATAATCACTGTGTTCAGAGCACACTGCAGGACAACCAGCTCGAAGCTATTACAATAACCCACGTGAGAGAGGATGGTGGTTTAGGCTCAGATGATAGCGGTAGAGGAGGCAAGGGGTGGATTATGGATATGTCTGGCTGATTCACTCGTATACCTCCCATACCTAAGCACAGTGCTTGGCACATAGCAGGGACTCAATAAATGTTTGCTGAGTGAATGAATAAATGAAGGTGAATTTACTCACCTCTAAAACGGAGGTTGGGGGAGGAAGATATTAATAGGCTCTACCTCTGAGTGTTGTCGTAGGGATTAAATGAGATAATTCCCATAAAGTGCTTAGCACAGCAGCTGGAACATAAGATAATGCTAAGATGTTATCTATGAAATGCGTAAATATAAAGCATTTTGGGAAGAGTTGGCCTTTGGAGAGATGGAGGTGGGTAGACTTTCATCTTTCACTCTATCACTAAAAATAAAGGAAAGAAAAAAGCATTGGAATTATGAGTCCTTTTTAACTTCCTTTTTGCTTTTCACTACTTTTTGAAATTTTTCTATAATGAACGTGTGGAGTCAAGACAGAAATGAAAGGATAAGATCACTCAGAATTTCAGGTTTTTCAAAGCATCAGAAATGTAAGACTTTTTTTCAGCTTCTTGCACATGGCCCATTTCTCTGACTCTTTGAATGTGGGTATTATGCTTATCACCCTCCTCCCCCTCTCTTTTTAGTTAAGAGTAAAGTGAGCTTTTGAAGTTCTTACAAAGCATGAACAACAACCTAGTTCATCCTCACGGTTTGGAGCCTCTTATTCCTTCAAAAGAACAAACACATCTATTTAGTGGTTAAGAGTCCTTTGAGCTGAAACCATTCATCACAGTAACTACACTCCATCTGTCTGAGGTATAAGTTATTACTAAAGAATGGGGATCCTGTTCGAATTTACAAACTGAATATCCAAAGAAGGGTTCTGATGCTTTTTTTTTTTTTTTGGTGAGGAAGATTGGCCCTGAGCTAACATCTGTTGCCAGTCTTCCTCTTTTTGCTTGACGAAGATTGTCCCTGAGCTGACATCTGTGCTAATCTTCCTCTACTTTGTACGTGGGACACTGCCACAGCATGACTTGATCAGTGGTGGGTATGTCCCCACCCAGGATCTGAACCTGTGAACCCCAGGCTGCAAAAGCACAGCATGAGGACTTCACCACTATGCCACCAGGCTGACCCCCTGATGCTTTTTAAATGGGGGCACCAAAAGGTAAATGTAAGATGCTTGGTTGGAGGCAAAGGAGAAGGCAGAGGTCACCAGGAGACTTGATTGCCAAGCCTAACCGTAGGGCCACGTCAAGTAATAATTAAGCTAGAATGAGCCCTAAGATGGCAGCACTTTAGCCTGGGATGACTAGCATGGCTCTTCCTGAGCAAAACTGAGAGGTCAGCCCACCTCGCTTTCTCTTACTCTCCTGGTCTTCAGCACTTCCCTCCTATTGGCCTTTCCGGTACTAGTGTGTTTATTCCTAGGTTTGCTCCCAGCTGACTTTCAGCTGTCCTTGCTAAGATCCAGCAGTCAGTATAGCAGTTCTCAACCCTGGCTATACATTAGGAAACTCCTGGGAAACTTAAAAAAAAAATGGGTGCTTGGGCCCTATCCAAGACCTGTTTATTTAGAATCTCTTCCTGGTGGATACTGGGTATGGCTTTTCTTTTTTTTTTCTTAAGCCTTTCAGGTGATTCTAATGTGCAGCCAGAGTTGAGAACCAGACTGATAATTAAAGCTCAAGGAGTGACCTTTCCCAGGGAGAGTTTACTTTTCTTGGGGATCTGGAAGACCAGAAAACTGTTAACACCCAAACAAGTACACTAACAATGTTAACAATAATAGTAATAATGTTAATGAGATTGATAGCTAACATTCATTGAGCTTTAAATGTGTTAGCTAATTTAATTCTTAACAAACTCTATGAGATAGTTACTATTATTAATATAACCATTTTACAGATGAGGAATACAAGGCACCAAAAATTTACGTAATTTGCCAAGCGAGTGAGTGCTCAAGCTGAGATTCAAACACAGGCAGTCGAGCGTCAGAGCCTGGCTCTTCACTATTGCTCTCTACTGCCCACCTGCGATGTTGAAATCATAGAGGGTGGTGATGGTTTTGCAAACATGCTTGCTGGCATTTTCTCTCCTCCTGGTTAGGCTGAGTCATTCACACTCCAGTGGCCTACACCTTAAAAGCAGGATATGGCTAATATATGCAACTTCTCTGATATGATTTGAACTAACCAGGAGGCTCCATCCTCTGTTTTTAAAGCACTGTAAATTATTAACCAGTATTCTGTGATTCCTTTTGGAATTTAATTCATGGAATGAATCCATGGCATAACTTAGTATCATAAGTTTTCTATATATTGCTCATCAATCAGTATGTGATGTAAGACAAAGCATTAAGAGTTTTCCTCCAAAACACGGTCTTCCTGTTTGTGACAAATTATTCTTGGCAATGTATTTAGCCTGTTGGGTTATTGAAACAGATGGGAAATGTTTCTTCCAAAATTTTAGAACTGAAATGATTCTTATCCTGTCTTGCGATAAATGTCAATTAAAATAGTTTTCCCTTCACAGGAAAAATTAAGAAAAAATAGTTTAAGAAAATATCAACTCGGATCGCCAGAGGAAATTTGTTTCTACAGTCAAACAAGTAAAACAAATCAAATCCCTTAGAATTAGGAACAGACTATCTTCTGAAGTCAAGTTCACGTCTGGAGATTTTTATGAAATTTATTGGATAAATTCTGGATATTTCTATTTTTAGCATAACAAAAAGATTCTTATTGTTTGCTGAATTTGATCTAAAACGTTATTTAGCCAAATCCTGACACAGCTCCTACATGGCGGGAAAATGTTCTCTGTGTTGACTAAGAAGTAAAGATTTTTAGATATTGACGCCAAAGTGGACCATCAGTCAGCTGGACAGTCTTAAAAATTCTTTCTAAATTATGTCTAATGCCCATCCCTACAGGTTTGACCAACATGCAAAGAACTGACAGTAAGTAGCAAAACTAAAGAATCTCTGACAAACACATTGTGTTTATTAATGCTCTTCAAATAAATAAACTTAAATTGCATTTAAAGAATGCTATCTGTGCTAGGCATTTTTGTCAAAGATGATTTTAGCTAACATATCAGAAGATAGAAATCTAAATAGAATGTATTTCAAAGGACCCTGGAATGACTGAATATTCACCTATGTAAAATTCAAAGTTCAAATAATTGCAATGTTCTTTCTAATCACAAGATATCTTTTGGTCATATAGGAGTTTCCATGCTAAATTTTGATTTTTTAAAAATTCATGAATATAAGTCAACACAAAATCTATTTCACAAGTAAATTGCTTTTTTTAAAAAAATTTTTAGAGAAAAGGCAAGGAACCATCTCCATCCAGCTCTTTAAAACCTAAGATTAATATATTTGACATTTTAGCCAACATTGAAAACATTCACATCTTTTCACAATAAAAGAAAAACTTTTCTTCATTATTTCTTATTTTGGCATATTAGCAGGGTTTTTTTTTTTTTTTGTCTTTTAAAACAAGAAAAGTTAGACAAAGACTGTCTTAAATTATTATTATTGTTATTAATTCACGAATAGTAAAGATGAGACAAGGAGCACCTTGGAAGACTATGAACTTATCAAAAGTGGTTAGATTCATCATAGGGAGGCATAGGTGGAAAGGAACACTCACAATGCTGCCTGGGATGTACATTTAAATCTAAGCTCAAGAGCAAATATGTCAGTTGTCTTTGACAGAAAAATCTTTGCCACAGATCCTAGGTAGTTACATTGATGGAATCTACCTTAGGTGTTGGAATTTGTGGGGTTTCAGGTTGGGAGGTAGGGTCTCGGCAAGTTCAACTATACATGACATTGGAAGTGAATTTGAAATACAAATATCCTGTAAGTTAATTGGACATTGCAGTTATCCCATCCATCAAATCACCACATCTTGAGATAAGCTGGTTAGGTCTAGTTAGGTCTCGTCTCAGCATGGCAGCATGGGTGGCATTTAGGGTCACCTAAATGTGGGAGCCCAGCAACCATTGTTGGCAGACTGCTTTTCAAATCAACTTAAGTAACTTTCTTAGGCTGACAGACTGAAGCTTCTCAAGTACTTTCTACCTGGCATCTGGGGCAGGACTGAGTCTATGGGCAGGGAGATTCAGACCAAAAGCTTGAGGCCTGGGGGCTACCTAGCTGATGAGTATATTCCATGAATGAGGGCTATTGGAATGGCTCCACATACAGGACATGTTAATAAATCACATCAAAATATTTTGCTTTCTCCTTTTCTGATAACCCGTTGTGGATGAAAACTGAGTGACTAGAGAACAACAGATAATTGAACCAGGTCTGAGGATGGCCCGGGTAGCCCTGCAGCAATGCTGGGCACCATGGTGAGGACCTCAGGGTATCCTTCCTGCACAGAATTAGGACAGTTCAGTGCTTGGTGAGACAATCTCAGAAGGCAGCAGAAATCTGTCAGAGGAGGCAGCATGGTAAGCACACTGGAAGTAGCTGGCAGGAGCTGCGGCAGCTACTCTCTCTCTGCTCCCAGCCAATGTCCACACCATCATGGCTCTCAATGGAAGACTCTCCTAAAAGGGTGCCTCAGAGCCTTCCTTATACCTTTCTCCGTTGATTCTTGCACCTTTTTTTTCTAGATCTGGTCACATTCGTAAGCATAAGTAACTAGAGATACTTATCAGACAGTTGGCAGACCTGCATATATTCATTTCCCTACTTTTCCTGTAATTTCTTCACCTGTGCCTGTCACTCTTCTCTTTCCCTGTTGTCTCTGGTGTCTGACCCTGGAGGCAAGTTGGGAATAGGGCTGGTCTAACAATGAAGAACTAAAGGAATAGCAAGTCTTCTATTTGTTAACAAGGCTTGCCTTTTATTTCTGGGTCAGTGTCTGTGTAATAGTAATTGTTAGAATGTTAAAGGAAAAGAATGCATGTGCATTAAGTGCCTACTGATAGGAGTTAATACTAGTTTGATGGTATTATGGCCTGGGATCCAGGAATGCCAAAATCCTACCTCAACCTACAGCCATCCCTCCTATTAAGGTTCTCTATGTGGGATAGATATATGTCCAAGGACTAATGGAAAGTAGGAAATCAAAGTACCACCTTATTATTATCTTCGTTTGTGCCCCAAACTTCAATGCAGAACCTGCTGGTAAAATGAACTGGCTTACTGGGCTCGGAGACAAGGTGGGATGGGAGGTAGAGAGGGAAATCTCTCTTTTCTCCCTAAGCCCAGATCTAAATCTTACAGCCACTTCATGGCAACTGAGATGCAAAATGATGAGAGAATGCAAGCACACTTGATCAAAGAGGAGAGAGAGATGATGACTTCTCTCTCTTTCCTTCTCGTGGGGAAGCGGACCCTCCTGTTATTGCTCTAGCTACTTGATTAGAGAAAGCAGAAAGAAAAATGACTGCCACATCCACGTATGCAAGTTTTTACTCCAGTGATCCTGAACACTAGTATAAATACCCAATCTCTGATCTAGAATCCGACCAGTCAGTTTACATTTCCTGATTTGTTTTTTATATAATTTTATTTATTTATTTATTTATTTATTTATTTATTTATTGCTGAGGAAGAGTTGCCCTGAGCTAACATCTGTTGCCAATCTTCCTCTATTTTTTGTATGTAAGCTGCTGTCACAGCATGGCTACTAATAGACAAGTGGTGTATGTCCACACCTGGGAACCGAACCTGGGCTGCCAAAGCCGAGTGCACCGAACTTAACCACTAGGCCACTGGGGCTGGCCCTACATTTCCTGATTTTTAAAAGGGAGTTGGGAGATATGTCAAATGCCCAGAAGTCTACACTTAACTGTGTTCAAATTTGATATGTATCATTTTATGTAATCTTTGTGTTCAAAGATTAATTAAAGATTAAAGATTACATTTTATGTAATCTTAACTGTGTTCAAATTTGATATGTATCATTTTATGTAATCTCTTCTCTAGCTATCTCTCTTCATTCTTGGGTGATCTCATCCAGTGTCTTCATTTAAAAAACTTTAAATATAAATACTACATCTATATATTATACCATATACTCTATTATATATATATAAAAATAATATTGTATATATTATACCATATACTCTCTCTTTATATGTACTATATATGTTGTATAATAGATATATACTATATATACTGACAATTCTCAATTTTTATTTTTATCTCTGATCATTCTCCTAAACTCCAACCTCTAATATCCAACTGCCCACTGAGTATCTCCACTTGGATTTCTAATAGGCATCTCGAACTTGTCACGTCCAGAGTGAAGTTCTAATTTTCTCTCCCAGAAGTGTTTCTTTCACACTTTTCTTCATCTCAGTAAGTGGAAATTCCATCCTGCCAGTTGCTCAGGCCAAAAACCTTGGAGTTATGCTTGACTCCTCTCTTTCTCATACCCCACACCCAATCTGTCGGCCCATTCTGAAGCCTCCAACTTTAAAATATATCCAGAATTTGACCACTTCTCTCTGCCTCTACAGTTACTACTTTGGTCCAAAGCACCATCATCTTTTACCTGGATTATTGTAATAGCCTCCTCATTGATCTTCCTTCTTCCACCCTCGCTCCCCCTACAGTAAAATCTTAATGAAGCAGCCAGAATGGCTGCCTAAAGATCTTTAAAATTCTAAGCCAAATCATGTTAGAGGTTTATTAAAACCTTCCAAAGGCTTCTCATGTAAGTAAAAGTCCTTACTTTGGTCTATAAGACCCTAAGTTATCTATTCCCATGCTCCACCTTTCTCATCTCATCTCCTGCCATGTTATCCCTCAACTCAATCTGCTCCAGGCACTCTAGACTTCTCAAACATGCCACACACATTCCTGCCTCAGAGTCTCGGCACTTGCTGTTTTTCCATCTGGGACTCTCTTCTTCCAACTGCCTGCTTCGCTCACTCCTGCTCAACTGTCACTTTATTAGTGAGCACTTCCCTGACTAGTCTATTTAAAATCACAATTCCCTCTTGCTCCTGCCCTCCCCATTGCCCTTTCTTTTTTTTTGTTTTGTTTTTTGAGGAAGACTGGCACTGAGCTAACATCCGTGCCCCTCTTCCTCTACTTTATATGTGGGACGCTTACCACAGCATGGCTTGCCAAGTGATGCCATGTCCGCACCCAAGATCCGAACCGGCGAACCCCAAGCCGCCGAAGCGGAAGGAGCACACTTAACTACTGCACCACTGGGCCGGCTGCCCCATTGTACTTTTTCGATTTCTTTTTCTTTAGCACTCTATGTATCTTACTGTTTATTATCTCCTCTCATTAGAGCAGGGGGAGTAAGAGTGAAGAAAACTGAAGTTCAGAATCATCAGCGTAATCAAGTTTACACAGGTAGGGGAATCCAGGTCTTCTAACCCCAAATCTTTCCAATATACCATGCTATTGGCTATAAGGACTGGTGCTGTTCTTGAGCAAAATATGCTCTATGAGGTTTAAACATTAATGTACGTAGTTAATCTACAAAGCATACCAGCAGAGTACTTTTCCTAGGAAAGAGTACATTTTCTGCTTCTTAATGTTCACATTTCCCCCTTTATTATTGGGGTATGACATACATACAGTGTAGTGCTCAAATCTTATATGTAGGTCAATGAGTTTTTACATTTTATACTTCTGTGTAATGACCACTTGGATCAAGTTACAGAACATTTCCAGCACTCCAGAATTCCCTTTCAGGAGCTATCCCCACTCTGAGGTTACCACGATTTTGATATCTATCATCATACATTCGTTTTGCCCGTTCTTTAACTTTATTTAAAAGGAATAATATAGTATGTAGTCTACTGTGCCTGGCTCCTTTTGCTCATGTGATATTTGTGAGACTCATCCATGGTGTTGCATATATCTGTAGTTCATTTTTTTTTTTATTGCTTTACAATGTTCCATAGCATGAATATGCCATGATTAATAAATGTGTGTATGTATGTATGTATACTTTTAACCTGCTATTGTGCCACCTTACACTGTCAACAGCAATGCATGAAAATTCCAGTTGCTCCACGTCCTTGGAAACGTTTGATGTTAGTCTTTTTAATTTTTATCTATTCTGATCATTGTGTTGTGGTTTTAATTTGCATTTCCTTGATCACTACTGATATTAAGCACCTTTTCATTTGCTTATTGGCCATTTGGATACTCTCATTTATGAAGTATCTATTCAAGTTTTTGCCCATTTTTAAATTGGATTGTTTATGTTTCTAACGCTCACTTCTTAGTTTAATATATCCATTAATAATCTGGAGGAGAGAATGTATATTAATGTATAGATTATAGAATCATTCCTTTACTCATTTAGTTTGCAGGTATTTATCAAGTGACAACTATATTCCAGCACTGTAACAAGGCAGGCTTTGCCTCCTATAGATGCTCACTGTCTAGAGAGGGGGACCATGTAGCAATGTGAAATGATGTAGATATCATCATAGAGGTACATGCAATACATTATGAGAGTTCAGAGGGGAAGCACAAGGCAAAGACAGGTGACATAATTTAGAAAAAGTTACTTGTAATGAAATGTGACTTGAGCTAAAAAATAGATCAGAGTGAGCACTATGGTTAGGCTCTTGGGGTTTCTAGGATCAGAGACTCACTCAAGCCAGCTAAAGTAATGGAGTTATTGTATAAATACCTATTCAAGATAGAATCCATGGAAACCCATTAATGGGAGCCATGGAGACTGGAACTCAATGGCCATTTTGAATCCAAGGCGGCTCTAGAATCCTCAGCAGCAGGGGTTCACGGCTCATCGCTCTGCTGCTTAGTCAGCAGCATGACTCAACATCTCTCCATGTGTCCGCTTCTCTCTGTCTAATTACCAGTAAAGAGAAATCTCTTCATTTTCTACTCTATCATTTCTCTATGTTATAGCTGCTACTCATCTATAATTTTTTCCTCCTCATCATTTTGACCTTCTCATAACTTGTTACACCTTTTTTGCCCCTTCTGTACCCAACGGTCTCTCTCTCTCTTTCCGCACAAATTTTCAACTTCAGTTCCTACTATCCATTGCTTCGTTCTTTTTGTATTTCCTAATTCAAATTCTCAACAGTGAGAATTTGATTGCCCCAGCTCATCCCTGTTTGGTTAGAGCTTTTACGCCAAATCACCTTGTAAAACTGCAGGTGAGCCTAAGGATTGGCTGCCTCCAGGTTGGCGCTTGCCTCTGCGCTAATTATCCCTAGCTCAGGAGAGCAGAATCATGTGTCCAAAACATGGCTGCCTAAGTAGGCTTTACCAGTGGAGGAGATGGAAAGGACAGTTTTCCTCAGAGGAGGTTACGGGCTTCCCTCTCATCATAATTATCTGGCGCAGATGGTAAAGGACTAGTGGATTATTCAAAACCCACAATCATGGAAATCTAGAAGCACCTAGACATTTTACATAACCAAGTAGATGAACACACCACAGATGGAAATTTACCTTGAGATTCTATGATTCTAATGCATCTCAGAAAGAAATAATTTAAATAATATGCTTCTGGGCACTGAATTAGTTCTAACTCCCTTGGAAAAGCACGTAGGCATCATTACAAATCGTTCAAGGAATACATTTTAAAGAGCAGTGGTAATCAAATAAGTAAATAAGAAGCTATCCTGGTGAAAAGGGTTGTAGACAATATTGTGATAAATTTCTGTTCATTTTTATAAAGTGCACATCCTAATTTTGAATGGCCTGTTCCACTTTATCTTCTTCATCTCAAAAATGACTGAGCCAGATAAGGAATAATTTAGACAACATCAGCTGAAATAATTACAGCGGTGTAGCAAGATAGAACCCAGAGGTGAATGACTAGGACTTTTTAGTTGGGGGAAAAAAAGTAGAAATCTGATAAGAGCTATGAAATAATAAATGTTAAGGAAAAGGATAATTGGAGACATTTCTATTTTCTAATAATTAAGGACTAAGGCATTTGATACAATAAAAAAGCAGAAAAATTTTAAACTAATAAAAATCTTTTTTTAACTTAGTGAACTTTAGAAATTTAATCATGGGATAGTTTAGCATGATTCAGAAAGATTAGGAATTCATATGAATGAGGACAGCATTTGCAGTAACAGAGTTAAAATAAAAATAATGAGCACGAGCAAGTCCTGAGGCTTTAGGGCATACACTGATCATAAGCCAGAGGAACTGTTCCCACCTGATATAATATTGTCAACCCGCCAGGACTGTTGGGCATCTACAAGCCTTCTGAGCATGTGCTGAGGGGTTGGTACTGGCTTCTTCCGTGGTTTTCCTTGAGTTATTGTGCCCTCAAAGGCATTTACCAACACAGTATTGCTGCTTTGCTGTTCATTTGTACATATTTTTGGTGTCTGGCTAGCTCAGAATGCCCATATTTTTTCCCTTTTAATGAGGTTGATTTTTTCTTATTTTGAGTGATCATTTCCAGTTTCACCCTTTCCAATCTTTCTCTAATAAGTATTTCATTTTGACTAGTCTGCATGTTTGAAAGAAGATAGGTTGAGCCAAGAATCTGTCGGTAATGATGTTATTATTTATGCAGAGGCAACTTGGGGTAATCCTAGAGAGTGACATTTCCTTAAGCATCCTCCTAGCCATTAAAAATAGTTAAGACTGTTGCTGATGATTCCTGCAAGACTTGAGTTTGGGGAAGGTATTTCCCAGTGCAGACCTAACCTTGCATTCTAATTTTACTCTTAAATACACTCGTTGTGTAGTCAGAGATGCTAAAATCCTACTGCTAGTCCAATATCCTTGTGGAAGTAGGTAGCTACCCACCGTGATTGACTTGAGGTACGTGTCAAATCTTTCATCCAGGAGCCACTCTGTCTAAAATCCTACCATTAGTATTTAATTCCTTTCTGTTTGTTCCCTCTTTTGGTCTTCTTTTACAAAATATAAACATTCTCTTCATATAGAGAATATTATATCTCTCCAACATATTATTCTAAAATCACTAGAGGGTGTTAATGACTTTTCAGATTCATTTTCCTTCTAACAGGCCAGGTAGTAGTCAAAGAATGTTCACATTATGTATGTGCTGTGTGTGCTCTGGGGGGGAGGCAGGGAGGCATTGTCGGGGTGGCAATGAGGTGATACATGTTTATACTTTTCCTGTATTCCTTACCGAAACTATCTTGGGAACAGGTACAAAGTCACTCATAGTACGATGTTCAAGACCGGTAAAAACTAAACACCATTAGCCCTTTGTAGGCATTTGCAATAGAGCAAGTGCCCAAAAACCCTTATGCTAAAGGACAAAAATCACCAAGCTGGAGTTCCAAGTTTTCGCTAGAGTGCGGGGGTAGCGTGTTTTGTTCTCTGCGGCCTTCCAAACGTCTCTGCAGTCACCCACACATGTGATCACTTAGCTCATCTAGGCTTAAGGCAATGAACTGTGAAGTTGCTGCAATGAGGGATCAAGATGCAGACGAATTATTGGGCTTGCTCTATAGCTCCCTACTGTTACATGGCTCTCTGGGTCCTAGGGCAGTGTTCTCTAGGAAGGAACAGAAGCAGGCACAGTCAAATACGGCTTCACAGTTTTTTTTTTTTAAACTTTGACATTTGACCTCACTTGGAATTTTTTTCTGGGAAAGATTTGTTCTGAGCTAACATCAATTGCCAATCTTCCTTTCTCTCTTTTTTGTTCTCCCTAAAGCCCCAGTACATAGTTGTATATTCTAGTTGTAAGTCCTTCTAGTTCTTCTATGTGAGCCGCCACCACAGCATGGCTAAGGACAGACCAGCGGTGTGGATCCATGCCCAGGAACTGAACCTGATCTGCCAAAGTGGAGCGTGCCAAACTTTAACCACTAGATCATCAGGATGGGCTCTCATTTGGAATTTTGATTCTTCCGATAACATTCAGGGAAGGCCAATATTTTTCACTGTTTTACAAATGAAGGAGCGGAGAGTGAGTGAGTCACATACTGTTTAGTTGTAGAGATTGGCTCTCCTGGCTCTTTGTTCAGTTCTTGGCACTATCTTGTGCTACCTCCATAAACCAGAGGACTGTGTCCAGTGATGAAGAAATGGCCATAAGGTGGTTTAGATAATTTAATAAAATAAAACTCTTGCCATGCATCCTGGTTGTGGATATTACATTTTCTCTGTTTACTGTAGAACAAATTTTCCTAGGAAGATACATACCATCTTCATGTGCAGAAAGACTTTCAGACTACACTCTAATGAAAAAATGGAAAACTTGGGCTCTTGTTTAAAATCAGCAATGTTCATGTTGACTTTTTTCCATTTAATTTAAAATTTCACATCAGCTTTGCAAAGATATGGGTGAGGGACTTACAATAAGAAGAATCATAAGGCTGGTTTTAATTTACTTGTGTACATTTTCAGAATTACTGTGCCTGGAGTCTTCCAAGACTGATGTTTTTAATAAGGAGAATGTCATGTTATCGGGATTTGTGGGGCCTGGCTATCATTTGTGAGATATTTTTCTTTTTTTAAATGTGTGCTGTTTGGTGGTTCTTCTTTGTCTCTGAGCTCTGTTCAAGGAAACCTCGCTGGATCCTGACGGCTTAATCTCTCCTGATCAGAGGTTCCATAATTCCCCTTCATGCTCTTTTCCTTGTAAACATAAACACATTTTCCTGTGTCAGGACCCCAAGCAGCTTTCTAAAAGCTAGTAGGTTACTCTTCTTATGACTTGTTTATTTTGCTTGGGAGCTTTTGTTTTCTAAGTACTTCCTGTTTTTCTTACTGTGACTCACTTTTTCTTTAAACACAGGGAACATGAAACAAACCTTAACTAAAGGTTTACAGATGTTCTACCTGGTTTATATATATTGATTGTGGCAGTTTTTGGATTTTCTCACAACTAAAATAATCTTTTTTGTTACTCAAAATCACAAGTACCTCCCTGTGTTCAATGACACCATTCTTCAGTGTGTGACCGTTCTTAAAGTTGGTTTATTTGGATGTAAGATGATATAGCATAGTGCAATGATTACTAATAAGAGTCATCTTGAGAAAATAGAATTATCTATTGGGGAAAAATTATGACTTCTGAAAATAAGAGCGTGATATTTCCTTTTTTGTTACCTGATTCAAATTGAGCAAATGATCTCCTGGGTATGGGAATGGAGAAAAGATCCCTGACCTTTTCATCTTCCTCATGCCTTCATTCCTTTCAACGTTATCCCAATGAGAAGAGGATAGAGAAGCCTACCAGATGTCTTGCAATGGCTTGGAGAGCTCCAAATTTAGGCACCCTTTCTTTCTTTTTTTTTTTTTTATTAATGTTATGATAGATTACAACCTTGTGAGATTTCAGTTGTACATTTTTGTTAGTCATGTTGTGGGTACACCACTTCCCCCTCCATACCCTCCCCCCACCCCCCCTTTTCCCTGGTAACCACCGATCAGATCTCCTTCTCAATATACTAATTTCCACCTATGAGTGGAGTCATATAGAGTTCGTCTTTCTCTGACTGACTTATTTCGCTTAACATAATGCCCTCGAGGTCCATCTACGTTGTTGTGAATGGGTTAGGCACCCTTTCTTGACACATTTTGTCCAGTCACTGGGCTGTGCCCTTTCTTCTGTTGTTTTCTTCTCTTTTTCTCATATCTTTCTCCCTTTCAGTAAATCAAATTCTTACGTCTCCATCATCTTCATTTTCAAGAGGAATTTTGCTGCTGACTTGGCTTGTCTAATTACCTTTTTTTTTTTTCTTTCTTTCTTTCCTTTTTTTTTTTTTTAAATATGCCTATTTCCTTTCTGGCTTTTCTCTCCATACATAGGCAGGAGCTTTAGTCAGCCAGTTAACTGATATTAATTGATAATCTGTGTGTTGCAGACTCTGAGCTGGGCTTTCAATGCACACCTTTAACTCTGCTAGTGAATTTCATTCAGTTCCTAGTTTTGGGTTCAACGTCTGTCCTTTGTTTGGTTTTGCTTTGCCTCTGCTGTCATTAATTTGTGTGACGTTGGGCAAGTCACATAACTTTATTGAGTCTTGGAAGGCCTTTCTGGAGCTAGGCATGGATGATGGATTAACCTGAAAATTTCTTCTATTAGCCTGAACTATAAGATATAGGACAAATAAAACTGGACTGTATTTCAGAAGAACTAGGGTTTTAGACTTAGCTCTGCCACTATGTGAGTCTGGATAAGACTCTTCACTTTTCTGGGTCCCAGCATCTCATCTGAAAAATGGACTAGATCTATCTTTAAAATAATGTGGCTTTCTTATAGCTCTGCCTGTTTCTTTGTGGTTTTTTTGTGTTTTGTATCAACCCAAATCTCTTTCAATAATCCCTTCCCTCACGCAGAATTAGAATTAATTCTCTTCCTAAGAGTGATTTTTGATGAACATTAAACATCAAAGCTTGTACAGTGCTTTACCATTTACTGGGTGCTTTCATATATTTTTCTCTTTGGATCCTCATCTCAGCTCTGAAACGGACATTGACACATAGTTTGATTATTCCCATCTTATAGGTGGGAAAACTGAGGCACAGAGGTTAACAGATCATTCAAGGGTGACCAGCATATAGATGGCAGAATTAAAAATCAACCCCAAGTTTCTATGAGTCTTAGGCCCCATGCCATCCTGTTCATTTTCTTATGAACCCATATATTTGTTTATTTATTTTTTTGTTTTTTTTAAAGTAATTTGTAGTTTTCAAAGAGTACTAAAAGCCTTATAATAAAATGCTGCATCTCCTGCTCCTTTCCCTATCCCCTAAGAGAAAGCAGCTTTCAACTCTTTTCTTCAGTGTAGTATCCAATATTTCTGGATTTATCAGTTTTGCACATGTAATTGCTTATTAAGAAATTAAGGCTTTAGCACTACCATCTCCCATGTCTTTAATATAGACATATTATAAATTTTTGGTTCAATTAATAGTATTTACATTATTATGACTATATAAATATTGTTTACTGCTGAACCATCTTGTTCAGGTTTTCTTTTTTTTTCTGGTCAATGTTTGTTTCCTTTTCTTCATTTACTTAGGTCTCTGTGTGCTTTTTCCATTTTCCACCCAAATCCTCCAAGATCTGTCACATATTATTATTACTATTATCATATTTATTATTATTATTTTTTGCTGAGGAAGATTTGCCCTGAGCTAACATTTGCTGCCAATTTTCCTCTTTTAATATGTGGGCCGCCACCATAGCACGGCCACTGACAGGTGTGATGTAGATCTGTGCCCAGGAACTGAACCGGGTGCGGAAGCAGAGTGTGCCTAACTTAACCACTAGGCCATGGGGGCTGGCCCTGTCACATATTAATAGTTTTTCCAACAGCTCAATTTTTATCCATTATGGTCCTAGATGCCTCTCTCCTCAGCCCTCTGTTCCAGGTTGGACTGGCTCCTCTGTGGGTCTGGGGCACAGCTGTCTGTCATCCTAGGATAATCCCTTCCCAGTTCTCTCATGTTCAGTCTCTTCTCTCTTTACTCCATTATCCAGGAGTTTCCTAAAGAAGGGTAGCCTAAGAGATAAATTTTATAAATGGTTGTGTGTCTGAAAATGTCTTTAACCTCATACTTGAGGATATCGTTGCAATTGCCTTTTTTTTCCCCTCTCCCTTTGTGAGTCTTTTTTAACTCAATGTTTTAGGTTGTAGTGGGTCTTTCATCTGCGAGCTCAGTTCAGTGCTGGGAGCTTTTCCTCTGTTGAAGAAATTGATACAAACAAATTTTGTCTGCTTCTACATTGGAATTGTGCACCAATGTACTATCACAATAAATGGACTCATACGATAAATGCTTAATTTATAATCATTAATGAATCTTCTAATTTTCTTAGTTTTTCCCTCCTTCATAAGAGGTGAATAGAAATGAAATACACTCCCCAAAATAGCTAAAGGTCCTGATAGAAGGCTAATTGTGGAGAAAACAAACACACTTTTCATTCTAACTTCTAGGAGATTTCCTAGACTTTATTTTCCAAACTTTTTATTGCCATTTTAATTATGGCTTTCCTATTTTTTTTTTGTTGTTCTCTGAGTGTCCTTTTCTGTTTTTTAAGAGTATCCAGCTCTTGTTTCATGGTTGCAAGATCTTCCATTATTATTTGACTGTGTTTCCTCTAATTTCCTTTGCTCTGTTTGCTTTGGTTTCTATCTTTTATGTCTAATGAAACTTTACTGCCTATATTTAAGAGAATCATGAAAAAAAAATGATTTGGTAAATGACTAGCACTGTAGGGTACTCTAGAGGCTGGGTTGCCATTAGGTTGGGAGAGCCCAAATGACAGCATCTTTTCTCTTGGACTATTCAATTTCTGCAGATAAGTATCCTTCAGTTTTCTGCCTGGGGTTTATTCAGTTGGCTCTAAGGGTTCTTGGAATAGGTAAGAAAAGGGAACAGAGAAATCTCACCATTCAATAAAGTTTGGAACAGAGGTAGATGTACATACCTAGTTCACTATTTTTAAAAGGAAGTCCTAGCCCATATTTTTATTGAATTACATTTCACAAAAGAAAAATTTCTGCAGTTAACTACCATCAACTTTTTTTTTTGGAATAAGTCTGAATATTTGGGATGAAAAGTTTAAGGATGCTCATTTTATTTCCCAGTTAAAAAAAAGTCTTAGCCCAGCATAGTGAATTCAGAATCTTTGGACTTATTTCTTTGGATTTACTTATAACAATATGTTAGAAATGTGTTAAGTAGAAAAATTGGCAGGATCAGAGTGTATGTGTGTGTTTGCAAGTGTGATAGCCAGAGAAAGCGATAGAAGAAAAGAATGAATCCAAGAGAAAGCAGCGTTAGATTTTGGTGGTGGTGGGGAGGGTGGTGGTGTTTCCAATCATAGCCATGTAAACATTCTTAATATCACCAGTAATTTTTTAATGATTATCTACAGTTGATTTTTTCTTTACTGCCTAATCTTACAGACCATTCATGCTCTATCAGTGTCTTAAAAATACCGCCCCAATTGCGCTAAGAGTCCCTATGAATGACGCTTAGCTCTTGGGGCCCGCCTATCTACAACTCTCATTATCTTGGCTGCTTTCAGAACCCTCATATGAGCCAAATGGTGAACAATAACCAGAGTAGAGACTATTCTTTAGTTAAGCAACTGAGAAGGGGCTGCTTGGTTCATTAGTCCAAACAGGATCTTCTACTTTTTGAGTACCAATTAAGAGACCAGTAGATCTATCATTTATCTTCTTCTTTAAAAAAAAAAAAATCATTTGAATTTCCTTCAAACACTTTGGCGATGTGAACTCTTACATTTTTGCCCATGATATTATAGTACTATTGATAAGTGGTATGAATGGAAATGAAATACACTCCCCAAAATGTCTAAAAGTCCTGAAAGGCTAATTGTGGAGAAAACAAATATACTTTTCTAATCTTTCCCCTTGGAGACATTTTAACAGATAATTCCAATTTTAACAGTTTCATCCTACTTCAGTAAAACTGACGTTTCTCCCACCACCTCTTTGGAGTAAATTTCTACCTTTCTGCTGGATTCATGACTGCTATTACCAATACTATGAATTATTGTAGTGTCACATAGCAATGCTAGGATGCTGACTCTACTTCTTTGAAAAAAAAAGAGATAACCTCATGTCGGAGTTTTAAAATTTCTTGATCATAAAAGATACTGAAACATTAGTCAAGATTCTGGGCAAGCTTTATCACTCACTTTTTGTGCAACCGTTGTAAATCATTTAAGTTCTTTGTGTCTGTATTTGTAAAATATGCAATCCTCACCTGGATAAGTAATTCTCAGTCTAGTGAGCCTAACAGAAGATAAGCTTATCCAGGGGTAGAAATCATGTTTTATTCATCTTTGTTTTCTCTTGCTTAAATTCACAATAGTTACTTAGTAAATGTTGACTAAAAGAGTGTGAAAGAAAAATAGGACACAGGGCAGGTGGAAATCCTGTGAGAGCCTTATGAGAATAATTTTATATAAATTTAATATATTCAGCTTGATTCTAAAAACAACATTGAGAGGAGGCCTGTGGGGCTGCATGTTCTCCAGCATAACGTGAAGTTCTGAGCTGACTGTAGTGGTTAGAAGATTAAAAGACATATATTTTTAATGGGCGAACTCTTTTCAAATACAGGCTATAGTCAGTATGTGGCTGAATACCGATCTCTCTTGTTCAAGTGGCTCCTGTGTACCCTTTGAATTACCTTTGCACTCAGTGACAGTTTTAAGCGCTTGGCCACTTTCCACACGTCTGAAAGCAACTCTACCTTACATGTGAGAAAGATGTGGCTGACTTTAAACTTTGGCTGGCATGAGGAGAGGAGTGGAGAAGGCAGCAGAGATTGTTCCTGTACGGCTAACACTAGAAAGAGTCCTTTTGGATTTTATAGTCATGGAAATTAAAAGGTATGATCCAGAACCATATTCTCCTTTTAATTGTTTTTTGCAGAATGTTCTCCTCTCCTCCTTCCCCCATCCCATGTGGTCTCTAGAGGTCATTCTGACAGAAAGGATGTGAAAGGAAGAAGGGGCTGTCCTACTTTTTGCATTTGAGAATGACATTTCTGGTACTAATATTATGGGGAAATTGTGATTTGTTTTGTTATATAAATGAAAATCATGGTTTTCCTTTTTCTTTTTTACTTTCAAAGCAGCCACCTCTTTCTGGACATTTGTTTTCCTCCTTAAGTCACTGCTGAGGTATTTGCAAACCAAGCCAACACTTACATTTTATTCACCAAAGTAGAACAAAGCATCTGCTAATAGAAACAGCCTGGTAAATAGTGGGAAAAGCACGGAAGTCAGAGGACTTGTGTTTAAAGCTTGGTTTATTACTTACCCTAATCTGCCATTGACAAATCTTTCAACCTTTCTGAGTCACTCTATTCTCATCTGAAAAATGGGGTTAATGGAGGATTTCATCTGCAAAGTGGAGATAACACAGATTAAACGAGATGACATGGGTACATTATGCCCAAAATAAACATGAGTTGAATCTTAACAATAATATTATGACTGTGTGGTTACGACGAAAACTTTTTCTCCTTTTGCTGTCATAAATGCCTTTGGTAGCTTTCAAATTCATACTGCCCGGTCTTCTTTGGTGGGGATCCAGTAACACTGCTGTAACTCAAGTATACATGGATGCAATTTGTGTTCAGCTTCCTTTCTCAAGTGTTCAAACAGCCTGTTTGGAGAAGGCACAGAAGTAGAAAGCAGAAATTTCAGCATATGGCATCAAATCTTGACAAGTCATCCAAAGGAGGAAAGATTGACGCCGAGGAAGGAAAACGGCTCTTTTCTGGGAATCACTTCTGCTCTTATTAAAAAAAGCCCCGATACCGCAATATTTTTCAAGGCAGAATATTGTCCCGGATGGAGGAAGCAACCCTGAGAAGCAGAAAAGGAGATACCTGGGGTTCCGAGTCGGAAAGCGGTGGGCTCAGAAGCTCACAGCTCTTTGTTGGGGGTGGGGGAGTTATCCTTTCGGTGGAAGAAATGGCTCCCCAACGGAGAGGTCGCTCCGCGGAAACGGCTGCACGACCCTCGCAGTCCCTGACCCCCGCCCCTCCCAGTTCTTGCGGACCCCACACCGTGGTCGGCCTGCGGTGCCTTTAAGACTTTTAGCCTGCTGCACATGCTCAGCTCTTTGTGTGTTGTTGGAGTTTTTCTCTTTTAAGAAAAAACGAAGAAATAGGCAGGAGGATGGGGCAGAGGAAGGGGGAAGAGCTGGGGAAAAGGCGCTGCACTTTTGCAGCGGTAGACTGACGGACGGGAAGGGCTTCTTTTCTGCTGAAGCTGCGAAGCGGGTCCCGATCTGATCTTTCGTTTGGGGGGCTCAGGAGGCGCGTGCTGCGAGCGGGGCCGGACTACCCGGGGCGCCGAGGGGAAGGGCACCGCGGGCACGCGGGCCACACCTGGGGGGCCGGTCTCCCCTCTGCGCGCCGGCCGGGCGGGGTAGGAGCGCGCGGGGGAGTCCCGGGTCCCTGTCAGGGCGGGGAGAGTCCACGGCGCGGGGCCGGGGGTGGGGAGCGTGGGCACGCGCGAGCGGGGGAGGCGGCCCGGCGCCCCGCAGGCTCCAGCAGCCGCCCTGGCGGCGGGTTAGCGGCGCGGGAGAGAAAATGGCTGCTGGGGGGCCGCCGGGCGTCGGCCGGGCGCTGCGAGGCTGACCCCCGCTCCCAGAATCCCCCCTCCCGCGTTGGGCGCGCCCACCTCGGGGCTCCCGTGGGCCCCCGCCCTCCCGGGCGCGCGGGGCTGGGAGCCGAGGCAGTTGGCGCGAGCCGCGGGCTAGGCGGGGCCGCGCGCATGGTCCCCTCCCCCTGCCCCCCGCAGGTCCCCTCCGGAGCGCCCCGCGCAGCCTGCGCCGCCCGCTCCCCGCCTCCGGCCGGGCCCCGGACACCACGGCGGTGGGCTCGGCCCACTGAGGACAAGGTCAGGAGACAGAGAGACGATGCACGAGTGCGGCTGGAGGGAGCTGAGAGGAGGCGACAGCGGTTGGGATCTGTCCCTCCTGACCGGGGAGCGGGACTGGGGCAGGCGCCGGTGAGGAGGAGGAGGAGAGGCGGCGGCGGCGGCGCGGTTTTCTCCGGCCGGCTTTGCCCTCAGGAGCATCCCTGTGCGCGCCCGCGAGCTCAGCACCCTCCCCGGGCAGGGGCGCCGGGGACGATGGAGCCGGGGGCCCAGGCCCGCACTGGTCCCCCGCAGCCGGCGGTCCCGGGACCGTGGAGGGCTCGACCGGCGGGCGGCGGCGGCGGGGGCGCCTCCTCCTGGCTGCTGGACGGGAACAGCTGGCTGCTGTGCTATGGCTTCCTCTACCTGGCGCTCTACGCGCAGGTGTCCCAGTCCAAGCCGTGCGAGAGGACCAGCTCCTGCTTCTCGGGCCGCTGTGTCAACTCCACCTGCCTCTGCGACCCGGGCTGGGTGGGGGACCAGTGCCAGCACTGCCAGGGCAGGTTCAAGTAAGTGCCTTCGCCGGATCCCGAACCTCAGCCCTGCCCCCCCGCGCGGCCTCGGGTCCCCGGGCCCGGAGCGACCCGCAACGCGTGGCTGGAGCGGTGGGAGCTGTCCCACGGGGCCCCCTCCAGCGCCGGCGCCTCGGGGACTCCCGGCCCCGCGCGGAGCACTGACCGCCGTGGTCGCTAAGCCTTTCCTGATGGTCCAGATGTCCGCGGCGACTTCTAGTCCCCTGCTCATCAACATTTCCACACTCACTCACGGTGCCAAACCCCATTTTGTTAGGACACTGATTTTTAATCAAAAATGATGCAAGTAACTCATGAAATACTTGCGCATTGTGAAAAATTCAAACAATACAGGAGCGTAAAGGTTAAAAGTTATGGTCTACCAGGATCTCCCTTTTCCTTATCCTACTCTTCTCTCTAGAGGTAACCACTGCTAACGTTTTCAGTTTCTTTAGCAATAACAGTGATCGTAAGTAGAGTTTATGATGGGCTTACTATGTGCCAAACACTGTTATAAGCGCCTTACGTGGATTATCTCATTTGTTCCTCACAGCAACTCTATGAGTTACTAGAATTATTTTAATGAATTTACAGAGAGAAATGGAGGCAGTGAATTTAAGTAATTTGCCCAAGATTACACAGGAGTAAGGGCTGAGTCGTGATTCCAAGTCAGCCAGCTTAACTCTAGAATGTTTACTTTTAGCCAGTAACCTTGTTGACTTTGCTAGGACAGTCTTGAATGGAGAAAAACTAGCGTGACTTTGGGTTAGATGAAAGGATGAAATACTCGGACTTTTGAATGTGGTGAAGATAACGGATTTTTCTAACTGGTTATTTTACGATCAGCTGTTGTGTGGGAGCATCACTTCGGTTTTTCTGAAGCTCAAGGCCTTAAGGGGTTTGCTTTCCAGCAGTCAAGATACTTTCCCCCTATTGGTTGATTTTTTTGCGTTCCTGTCAGATATGAAAAGAAATGGGCGAATGTGGGGGAGCAGCAAATAAGATGGTTGAGGCGTTTACAGTAGCCATCTGACAACTGGCAGGTCATAGTCATTAAGTCAGTCACGTTCTTAGTCTACTAGATACTTAGTATGAAGTTTGCTGGCAGGTTTGTGACTTTGAAATTACACTATGTAGATTACTAATATTGATTGTCAGAGTGATAGCAAGATCTTGAGTGAAATGTCTCTTGGGCTCTAAGGCAAAGGTAGGTTAAGGTTCACCTTAAAATGTATTATAGGAAAAATTCCTGGGAGTTTTAAACACAGCATATTTTGCTTTTTTTTTTTTCTTAACTGTTGCTGGCTAAAACAATACCCCTTAAAATTCATTGTAAAAATGTATTCTTTGAAATGGCACTTTTTAATTTTAGGGAGTTCCTACTATTTAAAATAATTTGCAGCAGGTTTTTGGAAGTGAAATCCCAAAATGAAGTTTTCTGAAATTTATTTGTAGCAATAGGGGGAAGTGTTTTCTATCTTCATATTTTCTCAAATTAGTATAGCACTGTAGTTTTTAGCATAGTTTTTTTTTTTTTTTAATTTGGGAGAGGTGCTAATTAAAAGTTTTAGAAAGTGTTTCAAGATGAGGAAATGTATGTTATTGAATTGTGCTTGTTAGTAGCCCTTTTTACTTACATATTCTTAAACTTTTGCTATCACAATAGCATCCAGGCTCTTGACCAAGCAAGAGTGAATTTTGAACATAGAAACTGGCAATCAACAATGAAAAAAGCCACATCTATCCTTTACGTCTTTTTATACACAAATAGGAAAGATTGCCTGATTTGTATGTATGTTAGGGATATTGACCTTTGGGTGGGTGGATTTACCCCATTTGTCTAAAGAGAACAAAAATTGCTGCAGTCCTGAAAGCTCCTCTCTGCATTATTATAGTAGTGGAACTTGTTAATCAGCTAGATCAGCAGTCTGTGACCTCACTAGCAGATGTTGTCCCAGTTAGTAGGAATGATCAAAGATCAGGTTAAAACTGGCTTAAATAACAGAGAGATGGTGTTCATAAACATAAGACATCAGTGAGTAAAAGAGGAATTGCTTTTTTAATATAGATATAGTTAAGTAACAATAAACCCTGAACTAATCATTGAATATTCATCATTGCCTTGGAAGCTGTTATTTCCTACGATTCACTGTACTCTATTGGTAAGTACTTTTTCGTTTCTCTGGGGAATACAAGCTATTAATTAGAGTAAGTATAACAAGTATAACTGGTACCACTCTGTTTGGTTATGTATACTCTTAGGGGTAAAGAAAAGGTGGTATTTAATGTTAAAGGGAAGAATTAATTTAGAAGAAAGGAGTTCTTTAAAGTACATGCTAAGCTAAGAAAGGTTTGTTTGTGGATGGCAGTTTGTTTTATCCAGCATTTGGGGTAATAACACAGTGGAAAAGACTTTAACTGGAAATTCTCACTTCATTAATTGTCTTGAAAATCTTTTACTAAACTGAAGGATGGCAACCTAACAACAGACATCAAAAATGATCAATCTTGGTAAGCAGGTGTCAAAATTAATTGGCTGGATCCATGGTAACTTAGCTTTTTTTCTACTATGGGGATTTCAGTAGGGAATAAGAGTATTCTTCAAATGCTTCTTTAGAATGGAAGATTGATGGTAGGGGGAGAAATGCAGAAGCAAATATAGTATCAAAAGTGGTACTTGGATCCTCTTGGCGTTGATTCCAGTCTTCTGTTTCCATTTGAACACTCAGAATTAGAAGCCATTCCTCTCATAGGTGAAACAAAATGAACGCTGATCTTCAGCTAAAGCTAGACTGAAAGACTTAGGGCTGAGAATCAGAAAGGAGAGTGCCAATTTGAAATACGGTAATTAAGGATATGATGTATGCTAATCTGAATTATATTTACTTGAGTAGCTTAGTATAACATTAGGCTAGAAAACATTTTGCTATATAAACTCTATTTGAATGAATGACATTCTCTTTTAGAAGCTAGTTCTTTAGAATTGTTTTTGTAGAGTAGTTGAGATTTATGTTTATGTAAATTTATATTTTGTGTTCAAACAGACATTTTCTTGCTAATGTGACTTAGGAATCTATGACTTCTAATTTCTCTTAGGTAAACAAAATAACCTAAATTAATGCTCTGAGATTGGAAAATATCTCATCATATTGTGAATAGTTTGTAAATATAAATTTATTATTAAAACACATTTATGAAAATATTTTCCTCAAATCATCTGTTAAATCTTATATGTTCAAGGGTATAGATTTTTTTTAACCTTTTAGGGTAGTTAAATATGAGTACTGAATTTTACAAGTGTATAATGGAAGTATTCTATTTCTAGTGACAGGAAAATGAAGATATCAGGAATGAGGTTGCTATTGTAAACAAAAAGGCGCAGAGTTAAATGTATAAATATTTTTCCTAAGCTACTATTAAACAAAAAGTTTGTGTCTGCATATGCACACCCACACACATATATATTTGGAATTCTTCTTATTAGTAGTGGGGAAACTATCAGTAACTATAAAGTTAAATTGAATGTTCTCTGTCCCCAGGTCTTTTTTATTTCAAACTAATTTATATCCATATTTTCTTTCTTTTTACATTATTAAACTGAATACTCATACAGTAGAAATTTAAAATAATTTAAATTGAGCGTTACTAAGATCCTAAATTGATAAAGTAAGTTGCGTGTAGTGGCATGGTTTCAAGACCATGTGTCTGCGTAATTGGGATCCTTTAGCACAGGAGACTCAGCCCGTCTTTTTGTTTGCACTGGTCTTTTAAAGTTCCTTAAAAGTGTCACATTCCTTTTGGCCTCAGTGCTGTTACTTCTCTCTGAACCCTCTTTCCTGTCTGGTCTTTGCCTGGCTGATTATCAAACATCCTTCAAATCTTAGCTTATCCGAGTATCTAAAGGAGACTTTTCTGACTCCTCACACTGCGTTACTCTTTATTATGTACTCTTAGAGCACTATATTTCCTTTTTAATGCTTTCAAAATGAATTATTTAATTACAGTTGTAATTTTCCCTTTAAAGTATTTTTAAGAGCTTTATTGAGGTATAATTGACATGCAATAAACTGTACACTTTAGAAAGTTTGACATATGTATACACCTCTGAAACTATCACTGCAATCAAGATCATAATAATATCCATCACACCCAAAAGTTCCCTGTGCCCTTTTGTAATCCCCACCCCCTTCCTGCTGCCTCTCCTTGTCCCCAGGCAACTACTAAGCTGCTTTCTGTCACTATAGATTTGTTGGCATTTTCTAGAATTTCCTAAGTGGAATCATACATTGTGCACTCCTTTTTGTCTGGCTTCTTTCACACAGCATATTTAGTTTGAGATTCATTAATGGTGTATCAGGAGTTTAATTCCTGAGTAGTATTGTAATGTATGGATCTCCCACAATTTACCATTCACCTAGTGATGGACGTTTGGGTTGTTTCCACTTTTCGGCTATTCTGTAAAGCTACTATGAACTTTTATGTAGATGTCTCTGTATGAACATATGCTTTCATTTCCCTGGGGTAAATACCTAAGAGTGAAATGGCTGGATCATATGGTGGATATATGTTTAATTTTTTAACAAAATGACACACTGTTTTCCAAAGTAGTTGTATAATTTACATTCCCACCAGCAGTGTATGAATGTTCTAGTTAATTCATATCCTCACCAACACTTATTATGGTCAGTCTTTTAAATTTTAGTGGTTCTACTAGGTATATAATGGTATCTCAGTGTGATTTTAATTTGCATTTCCCTAATGACTAATGATGTTGAGCATCTTGTCATGTGAGGTGTCTGTTCAAATCTTTTGCACATTTTTTAAATTGTTTTTTTTTCTTTCTTACTGATCTTTATGAGTTCTTTACATATTCTGGATACTGGTTCCTTATCAGATATATCCTTTGCAAATATTTTCTCCCAGGCTGGACCTTGTCTTTTCATTCTTTTAACAGGGTTTTCAAAGAACAGAAGTTTTAAATTTGATGAATTCCAGTTTATCATTTTTTCTTTTATGGATTGTACTTTTGGTGTTTTATCTAAGAAAACCTTGCCTAAATCAAAAATTTTCTTTAATTTTTTTTCTTTCTAGAAGTTTTGTAGTTTTAGATTTTACGTTTAGGTTTATAGTCTATTTTGAGTTGATTTCTGCATATAGTGAGAGGTATGGATCTCAATTCATTTTTTTGTGTCTAGTTATTCAGTTGTTTCAGGACAATTTGTTGAAAAGACTATCCTTTTGCTGCTAAAGGGGTTTTGCACCTTTGTTGAAACCATTTGTTCATATATTTGTGTGTCTTGTTTCTGGACTCTACTCTGTTCCATTGATCTCTTAGTCTATTTGTTTGTCAAGACAACAATGTCTTGATTATTGTAGCTTTATAAGTCTTGAATTCAGGAAGTGTAAGTCCTTCAATTTAGTTCTTTTTCAGTTCTTTTTCTTTTCTTTATTTGGTGAAGAAGATTGGTCCTGAGCTAACATCTGTTGCCAATCTTCCTCTTTTTGCTTGAGGAAGATTGGCCCTGAGTTAACATCTGTTGCCAATCTTCCTCTTTTTGCTTGAGGAAGATTGTCCCTGAGCTAACATCTGTGCCAGTTTTCCTCTATTTTGTATGTAGGATGCTGCCAGAGCATGGCTTTAGTGAGCAGTGTGTAGGTCTGTGCCTGGGATCTGAACCCATGAACCCCAGGCTGCTGAAGTGGAGAGTGTGAACTTAACCACTGCGCCGCCGGGTCAGCCCCTTTTTCACTTATTTTGACTACTCTAGGTCCTTTACATTTCCATATGAATTTCAGAATCACTTTGTCAATTTCTACACAAAAGTCTGCTGGGATTTTATTTGGGATTGTGTAGAATCTATAGATGAATTTGGGGGACAGTTGACACCTTATCAATATTGAGTTTTCTGACCCATGAACGTGGTCTCTCTCCCCATTTATTTAGGTCTTCTTTAGTCTCTCAGCAATATTTTAGAATTTTCAGTGAACACTTATTACAATTCTTTTGTCAGATTTTTCCGTAAGTAATATATTTTGATGCTGTTGTAAATGATGTATATTATTTTTTAGTTTCCATTTCTTTTCTTTGTTTTTTATTTTTAATTTTTTAATTTTTTTTTTCCAAGGAAGATTAGCCCTGAGCTAACATCTGCCAATCCTCCTCTTTTTGGTGAGGAAGACTGGCCCTGAGCTAACATCTCTGCCCATCCTCCTCTGCTTTATATGTGGGACGCCTCCCACAGCATGGCTTGCCACATGGTGCCATGTCCACACCTGGGATCCAAACTGGTGAACCCTGGGCTGCTGAAGCCGAACATGCGCACTTAACCACTGTGCCACCAGGCCAGCCCCTAGTTTCCATTTCTAATTGTTGCTATTATGTGGAAATACAACTAATGTTTGTATTTTGATTTTGTATCCTTCAATCTTGCTGAGCTCTCTTATTAGTTGTAGTAGACTTTTGAAGATTCCTTATGATTTTCTATATATATTGTCTGCAAATAAAGATAGCTTTACTTGGAGCTGGCCCTGTGGCATAGTGGTTAGGTTTGGCATACTCCACTTTGGCAGCCCAGGTTCACAGGTTTAGATCCTGGGTATGGACCTACCTCACTCATCAGCCATACTGTGGTAGTGACCCACATATAAAGTGAAGGAAGATTGGCGTTGATCTTGGCTCAGGGCTGATCTTCCTCAAGCAAAAAAAAAAGATTGGCAGCAGGTGTTAGCTCAGGACTAATCTTCCTCAGAAAAAAAAGAAAAAAGAAAAAAGACACTTTTACTCCTTTCTTTGCAATCTGGATGTCTTCTGTTCTTTTTCTTGCCTTATTTCACTGGCTAGAACCCCCATTGCAGTGATGTATACAGTTGGTGAAAGTGGTCAACCATGTCTTGTTCCTAATTAAGGGGAAAAGATTCAATCTTTAACCATTGAAGTATGATGTTATCCGTCAGTTTTCTGTAAGTCGCTTTTATCACATTGAGGAAGTTCCTTTCCATTCCTAGTTTGCTGAGAATTTTTATTAGAAATGGATATTGGATTGTGTTAAATACTTTTTCTGCATTTGTTGAGATGATCATATTATTTTTCTTTTTAAGTTTGTTAATATGATGAATTACATTGCTTAAGGTTTGAATGTTAAGCCAACCTTACATTCCTGAGATGAACTGCATCTGAAATGATATATTTTCCTTTTTGAGTATTGTTTGGATTTGACTTTTTAAATTTTATTTAGAGTTTTTGTATATATGTTCATGAAGGCTGTTGGTCTGTACTTTTCTTGTAATATCATTGTCCGATTTTAGAGTCAGGGTAATGCTGGCCTCATAGAATGAGCTGGGACCTTCCTGTTTAGTTTGCTGGAAGGATTATAGAATTGACATTATTTCTTCAATATGTGTTTGGTAGAATTCACCAGTCAAACTCTTGAGGCCTGGAGTTTTCTTTAACTCCAAATTCCATTGATTTAATATAAATCCAATTTATTTTATATATATATATATATATAAAACTACAAGTTCAGTTTATTTAATATGTATATGTAAGGTTGTATGACTAGAAGCCTTTAAAATTTATTGGTCAGAATATTGTCTATCTTGGTCAATGGTCCTTGTACATGTGGAAAGAATGTACGTTATGCTGTTGATGGGTAGAGTGTTGTATGAATTTCAGTTGGGTCAAGTTGGTTGATAGTTTTGTTCAAGTTTTCTAATACCCTTCCAATTTTCTGTCTGCTTCTATCAGTTATCGAGAGAGAGGTATCAAAGTCTTCAATTATAATTTTGTATTTGTCTCTTTCTCTCTGCAGTCTTATCTGTTTTTGCTTCAGGTATTATGAAGCTCTGTTATTAGGTGCATAAATTTTGTATTATATCCTGTTGATAAATTGATCCTTTTTTCATTATGAAATGACCATTTGTTGAACAGACTGTCCTTTTTTCATTGATGTCCTTGCACCTTTGTTGAAAATCAGTTGGATATCTCTATCTCTGTAACTATTTCTTGACTGTTCTGTTGATTCATGTGTCTTATCCTTTTGGGAATCTCTCTCTTTTTTCACTACTATATCTTTATAGTAAGCCTTAAAATTAGATAGTGAGATTCCTCCAACTCTATTTTTATTTTTGAAGATTCACTTGGTTATTCTAGTTTATTTGCTTTACACATAAATTTTAGAATCAGTTTGTCACTTAAAAAAAATCCTGCTGGGATTTTGAGATTGTGTTGACTCAAGAAATCGTTTTGGGAAGAGTTGACTTTTAAACAATACTGAATTCTCCAGTCCATCAACATGATGTATTTCTTCATTTGTTTAGGTTTTCATTGATTTCTTGCACCAGTGTTTTGTAGTTATCAGTTACAGGCCCTGCATATATTTTGTTGGATTTATAACTAAATAGTTTATGTTCCTTGATGCATTGTAACTGATAGTGTTTCTTTTAATTTCAGTTTCCACTTGTTCATTTTTATTAAATGGAAATACACTTGATTCTTGTATATTGACCTTGGATCCTGCAATGTTGCTAAGCCCACTTAGTTTCAGTAGCTTTTTTTGTAGATTCCTTGGGATTTTCTACATAGACCATCATGTTGTCTGTGGGTAGAGACAGCTCTTCCTTTCTAGTAATACGCCCTTTGTTTTCCTTCTTGCTCTATTGTACCGGTTGGGACCTTCAGCTTGGTGTTGAATAAGAGAATAAGAGTGGATATTCTTGCCTCGTTCCCAATCTTAGGTGGAAAACATTCAGTCTTTAAACATTAATTATCATGTTAGCTGCAGTCTTTTTTGTAAATGCCCTTTATTAGGTTAGGAAAGTTCCCTACTATTCCTAATTTTGAGAGTTTATCTTGTATGTATGTTGAATTTTATCATGTTTTTCTGTATGTGTTGAGACAGTCATTTGGTTTTTCTTCTTTAGTTTGTTGATATTGGTGAGATAAATTGATTGATTTTTCAAAATGTTTAATCAGCCTTACATTCCTTGGATAAAGTCCACTTGGTCACAAGATATTATACTTTTTATCTATTGCTGGATTTGATTTGCTGATATTTTGTTGAAGATTTTTGCTTCTGTGTTCATGAGAGATATTGCTCTGTAATTTTATTTTCTTGTAATGTCTTTGGTTTTCTTATCATGGTACTGCTAACCTTATAAAATGAGTTAGGAAGTGCTTCCTCTTCTGTTTTCTGGAAGGTTTTGTGTAGAATTGGTATTACTTTTTTCTTAAATGTTTGGTAAAATTTATCAGTGATGACATCTGGGCCTGGAATTTTCTTTGTGATAAGACTTGCAACTATTAATTCAATATCTTTAATAGATACAGGGATATTGGTTTTATGTATTTCTTTTTGAGTGAGTTAGTAGATTGTATCTTACAGAGAATTGGTCCATTTCATCTAAGTTTTCAAATTTATAGGCATAAAGTTGTTTGTAATATTCTCTTATTATCCTTTTAAAGTCTGTGGGTCTTTAGTGATATTTCTTCTTCCATTTCTGATATTGGTAGTTTGTGTTTTTTTTCTATTTTCTTGCTTAGTCTGACTAGACATTTCTTAATGTCAGTGATCTTTTCAGAGAATATGTGTTTGACTTAATTGATTCTTGCTAGTTTTTCTTCTGTTGTTGTGGTTTTCAATTTCATTGATTCCTGCTTTCTTTGATTTTAATTTGCTTTTCTTATTCTAGTTTCTTAAGATGAAAAGCTTGGATCATTAATTTGAAATATTTCTAAGAAAAAGTTTTAATGCTATATGTGTTCTTCTAAGCACCGCTTTAGCTGCATCTCACATATTTTGATATGTAGTACTTTCATCTTTATTCAGTTCAATATACTTTTTAATTTTCCTTGAGACATTCTCTGGCTTATGTAGAGCTGTTTTATTTAATTTTCAAATATTTGGAGATTTACCAGAGATTTTTCTGTTATTTGTTTCTAGTTAAATTCCATTATTTTCAAAGAACGTGCCTTGTTTGATTCCAATTCTTATAAATTCGTTAAGGCTTGTTTTTTGGACAAAATGTGTATTGTGGTGAGTATTACATTTGCAGGTGAAAGAATGTTCATTCTGCTGTTAGAGTGTTGTAGAATGTCAAGTAGGTCAAGTTGGTTGTTGGTATTGTTCGGATCTTTGGTATCTTACTGATACTCTGTCTACTTGTTCTGTTGATTACTGAGAGATGAGTATTGAAGTCTCCAGATGTAATTATAGATTTATCTGTCTCCTTTTGCTTCTATCAGTTTTGCTTCTTGTATTTTGAAGCTTTTTAGTAGATGCATATACAATTAGAATTGTTATATCTTTTTGGTGGACTGACCCATTCTTCATAATATAATTTTCTCCCTCTTTTTTTTTGTTAATTGTTTTTGCTTTGAAGTCTACTGTGATATTAATAGCCATTCTAGCTTTTTTTTTGATTATTGTTTGCATGATGTATCTTTTTTGACTTGGAAAGAATAGGATGTGTGTGTTTATATATATATATATTTAATCCAGTCTAATAATCTCTGTCTTTTTATTAGTCTGTTGAAACTATTTACGTGTGATATATTTGGATATTTTTTAGCATTCCATTTTAATTTTCTATTGGCTCTTTGGATATATGTCTTTATATTATTTTTTAATGGTTATGCCAGTGTGCTAGTAATTGCAATATGCATAGCTAACTATTTGTAGTCTATTTAGAGTTAATAATATATTACTTTGGTAAAATTAAGGAGTTGGGAACCATATAGGTCTATTTAGCCTTCTCTACTGACGTTTGCTATAATTGTCATGTGTATCGCATCTACATGCGTGGCAAACCCCATCAGATAAAGTTATAAATTTTGCTTTCAGCAGTCATACATATTTTAAAGAACCTAAGAGGGGAAAATGGTCTTTTACATTTTCTCAGCTATCTGCTCTTTCTTTTGCCCTTTGTTCATCTCTCAAGATATAAATTGGTTCCTAGGGTTATTTCCCTTTAGTCTGAATCACTTTCTTTTGCATTTCTTTTTGAGCATAACTACTGCTGATATATTTTCATAGTTTCCTTTGGTCTGAGAATATTTTGCCTTCTTTACTGAAGGATATTTTTCCAAGTATAGAATTTTGGGTTGACAATTCTTTTCTTTCAGCATTTTAAAGATGTTGTTTGACTTTCTTCTGGCCTCCATGGTTTCTGATGGGAAATCTGCTGTCATTTGAATTGTTTTCCTCCTATATATAATGTTATTTTTCTCTAGCTGCTTTCAAGATTTTTCTGCATCTTTTGTTTTCAGCAGTTCAGATTATGATGTATCTGGATGTAGCTTTTTTGAATTTACCCTCGTTAGGGTTGGCTGAGCTCCTGCAGTTTGTCTTTCACCAAATATGGGATTATTTTTTAACCATTATTTTTTCAAATATGTTTTTCTGCACCAATCTTTTTCTCATCTCCTTCTGGGATTTCAGTGACATTAATGTTGGGCTTTTGGTTTAGCACCACAGGTCCTTGAGGGTCTGTTCTTTTTTTTGTTTTCCTTTCTTCAGATCGTATAATTTCTATTGAACTATCATCAACTTCACTGACAATTGTGTCTGTCATCTCCGTTCTACTTTTGAACCCATCCAGTCATTTTTTAATTTAAGATGTGTTTTTCAGTCCTAACATTTTTGTTTTGTTCCTTTTTTATGCTTTGTGTTTTTCTGTTCAGAACATCTCTCTTTTCATTTCATCTAAGTGTCTTTACCTCATGGAATCTAGTTATAATAGTTAACATCTTTATCTCATGATTACAATTTCTGAATCTTCTCAGGACCGACATCCATTGATTATCTTTTCTGTTGAGAATTGTTTACATTTTTCTAGTTCTTTGTATGTTGAGTGATTTTGGGTTTATTCTGGACATTGTGAAGGTTCCATTGTGTAGGTTCTGGGTTCTGTTATCCTTTGGAGAATGTTGATTTATTTATCTATCTATCTATCTATTTTTATTTAGTAGGCAACTAAGCAGTTAGGGTCAAGTAGCGAATTCTCTATCTTACTTTCTGAGGGCAGTGGTTCTAATCTCAGTTCCATTTTCAAAGCCTTTGGATCTAAAGGCACACATGCCACTCAGGGATTAGTCTGAGACGTGTGGGGTGTTGTAAATTTTAACTCAGTTCTCAAAGCGGTTAACCTGCTTTTGGGTTGGTCCCATACATGAGCAGCTCACATCGAGCTTGAGTCTTGTGTGGGTTCATACATAGAATTAGGGTATTTCCATCTTCAGTTCTCTCTTCTTTGGGATTCCCGCCATACTCTTTGGCTTGCAGGGGTACCTTTTGCCAGTTATTCTTGCTGGAAAGACAGAGTTTTTCTTAAGAGTTCATCTGTATATGCATGTACTGCTACCATTCTCTCAAGGTTTACTATCCTTTCCATCTCTGTGGCCACTATTTTAGTAAAGTCCTAAAGTTTTTCTTTCTTGGATTGTTGCAGTAGCCCTTTCATTGATCTTTTTGCTTGTATTTTTTGCCTTGCTAATTTATCCTTTATTGCCACCAGAGTTTGCATTATAGGACACAGGTTTGGTCATATTTCTCCATTGCCTAAGAGCTGGAGTATTTCAGGCAGTGATCCCAAGGTTTCTGATGAGAAATCTTGTCATTCAAGTTATTGTTCTCCTCTAGGTAATGTGCCATTTCCTCTGCCTTTCTGTCTTTTTTTTTCTCTTTTGTTTTCAGAATTTGATTATAATGTGTCTGGGTGTAGAATTCTTTGAGTTTATCTTGTGTGTTATTTGCTCAGCTTCTTGCTGTGTAAGTGTATATCTTTTAAAATTTGCGAAGTTTTCTCTTATTGTTTCTTCAACTCCACAATCCTTCTTCTCTCCTTCTGTGACTCCAGTGAGACAAATGCTAGACCTTTTGTTCTTGACTTTTAGGTCACTAAGGCTCTGTTCATTTCCTTCAGTCTTTTTTCTCTCTCTTCATATTGGATGATTTTTATTTCTCTATCTCTCTGTTCACTGATTCTTTCCTCTATCATCTCCATTCTATTGGGCCCATCTTGTGAGGTTCTATTAAAAATTTCATTTATTATATTTGCAGTTTCATTCTTCTTTATGTCTTCTCCTTCTTTGCTGAAACTTTTATTTTTATATTTGTTTCAGAAGTGTCTGCAGCTGCTGGTTGGGCCATTTGATAGCTGCGTTAAGATTCTTGACGGATAATTCCAGCATCTTTGTCATGGTGCTTATCAGTTCTCAAATGAATTGAGATTTTCTTGTTTCTTGGTACGGCAAGTAATTTTGGCTTGTATCCTGGATATATTGAGTGTTGTGTATGAGATTCTGGTTCCTATTTAAATATTCTGTTATAGGAGGCAGTCAACTGACTTGTTTCGGTTTGGCATACATGACTTTCACTTTTTTTAATAATAGATTTATTGAGTTAGAATTTACATACCATAATATTCGCCTGTTTAAAGTGTACGATTCAGTGGTCTTTAGTAGATTTAGAGAGTGGTGCAACCATCAGCATTATCTAATTTTAGAACTTTTCATCACCCCACAAAGAAACCCTGTACCCATTAGCAGGCACTCCCCATTTACCTTACCCACCAACTCTACTAATCTAGGGAACCACTAATTTATTTTCTCTATGAATTGCCTGTTATGGATATTTCATATATATAGAATCATACACCGTGTGGTCTTTTGTCACTGACTTCTTTCACTTAGTATGTTTTCAAGTTTCATTCATGTTGTAGCATGTATCAGTACTTGATTCCTTTTTATTGCCAAATAATATTCCACATTTTGTTAATTCAGTCATCAATTGTTGGACATTTGAGTTGTTTTCACCTTTTGACTATTATGAATAATGTTGCTATGGATTTTTGTGTACAAGTTTTTTTGTGGACGTGGGCTTTCATTTCTCATGGGTGTATACCTAGGAGCGAGCTGGCTCACTGCTGTGCTGAGATTTGAAGACCAGTTTAGCTTCCAAAGCCTTGGCTGTACTATTCTGCTCTTTCCTGCTTGTCTGATACCCGGAGACCATTTGGAAACCCAGGTGGTGTTCCATACCATAGTTCAGTTCTACAAGTTTTTGCTGTTGGCTCTGATCAGTTTCACATGTGGGCTGCTGGAGAGCATGCCCAGGACTTCATATACAGATTTAAAGGATCCTGTTTTCACCTTCCTCATCTTTGTAATCTCTTTCCATTCTCTAGTTGGGAGGATGAGGGGTGCTGACTCTGCTGTCATTTGCTTAGTGCCCGGCAGAGATGGTCCAACCCCACAGTCTCTGTGGCTGCTGCACCCCCAGTGATGAAGGACAGAGGTGCTGCCTCTTTGCTGACGTTTGCTTAGTGCAGGATGGGAATGATGGAAGGGACTCACCCCCTCAAATTCCCCCAGTAGGGAGGGGGAGCTACTTATTATTTTTATAGGTAAAATATGAGCATTTAAAAAATAAAAGCATTGTGTAAATTAGAAACTTTCAAGTTGATTCTCTGTGTCTCTTAAAAAAATATTAAATTTAAGAGCATTTTCCATGTTATGATGTATTAAGTTTAATGCCAGGCTTCATTTATATTGACAGTATAATTATGCTAATAGTGAAATTTTTTCTAGAAAATAGAATTTATTATTCTGTTTCATCTAAGAGTAATAGTAATAACATTAAAACTAAATTATGAGTTAACTTAAATTTTGAAACTTAAATTATGAGTTTAGAGAAGTGGTTTAATGTGGTGGGAAAAGCTTTTACGTATATTACCTTTTTATTGTTGATGAAAATCATGTGAGGTAGATACTGTTATTCTCATTTTCAGTGGGAATAGAGAATGAAAGATGTGAAGCAATTATTCGTGCAGTCTGATAGCCACTAGGTGACAGATGAGTTGCCAAATTACGGCTGTCTGGCTCTTTTTCCATATCAAGGCATCTTCTACTCTTCAATAAGAAGTTTCTCTGTAGTTATAAACTCGTAATATTGGGGATTTCCAAATAGCAGAGGTTACTGAAGATAATGAGTTTTGGTAGCAAACTGAGAGGGATTTGCCGTCTCTTTCGGCCAGCCTGCCGTGAACTTTACATGGATGTGCTGCTTTACTGACACTTGATAAGCTTCATCTCATTACAGTAAAAAAAATCTTATGAAATGAATACTATTGTTACAACGATTTTACACACAAGGAAACTGAGGCTTAGAGAGGTTGAGTAACATACTCATTAAGTGGGCAAGCTGATTCTTGTAGCTTTTCTAAAGTTCTGCCTGTTTCTTTCAGTTTCTTAGTCATGTCTTTTTCGTTCTTCACTGAAAAGAGAATGTTGTTCTCCAGAGTTCTTACTTGTTCTTTACAAAATTAACATGAGTGGGTGCATTTTACAGTACACAAAGTCAGCAAACGAAAAGTCTAAGCTTATCAAACAATTCTCTATGATGTAGCAATATTTTATTTATTTCCAAGCTTGTTGATTTTTTGAATGTGTATTATAATCAGAGTTTTTAAAGTCAGGTTCCTGGATGGGCTGTGAGTGGTTGGTGAATCCTCAGATTTGTATACAAATATTATTTATATGAATTTTTCTAGGCAGGGGGTATAACTTTTATGAGATTCTCAAAAGTGATCTCAGATCTCAAAATCCTAGGAATCACTGTGTTATATGAGACAAACTCAAATAATGGTCACTGTGTATGTACGATTAAAAAAATATTTTTTTCAACACATGCAGTGATCTCAAAAATAGTTTCTTAATTTATTTTTCAAAAAAGCTTAGGAAGGGGGCCTGCCCCGTGGCATAATGGTTAAGTTTGGTGCACTCCACTTTGGTGGCCTGGGCTCATGGATTTGGATCCTTGGCATGGACCTCCTCCACTCATCAGCCATGCTGTGGTGGTAACTCACATATCAAATGGAGGAAGATTGGCATGGATGTTAGCTGAGGGCTAATCTTCCTCAAGAAACAAAAGAGGAAGATTGGCAACAGAAGTTAGCTCAGGGTAAATCTTCCTTAGCAAAAAAAAAACAAAAACAAAAATCTTAGAGGGGCCGGCCTCGTGGCCGAGTGGTTAAGTTCACGCACTCTGCTGCAGGCGGCCCAGTGTTTCGTCAGTTCGAATCCTGGGCGCGGACATGGCACCGCTCATCGAGCCACGCTGAGGTGGCGTTCCACGTGCCACAACTAGAAGGACCCACAACGAAGAATATGCAACTATGTACTGGGGGGCTTTGGGGAGAAAAAGGAAAAAAAAAAAAACCTTAGAAAGATTATACCATGAGGATAAAAATGTTTCTCTATTATCGATTGCTCAAATAATCTGAATATCTCTATATTATATGTAGATACATACAGACACAATGTATATTCGTATATATTTCTATCCATATATACACCTGACGAATTTTGATAGATATGTATCAGAGTGATGTGAGTGCTCCATCATCCTCTCTCTATGGCATGCATCATCACTTTATATGCTCTACATTTATTTGTTCTTTGTAGATTGTCTTCCTTCTTTCTAGAACTATGTTGTCCATTATGGCAGTCACTAGCCACATGTGGCTATTAAAATTAGTTAAAATTAAAATTTAAAAGTTCACTTCCATCTGGCACTAGCCACATTTCAAGTGCTCAATAGCCACATGTGCCTAGTGGCTACCATATTTGACAGTAAATATACAGAACATTTCTGTCATTGCAGGAAGTTTCGTTGGACAGCATTGTTCTAGAATGTAAGGTCCAGGGTGGCAGAGACTTTTTTTACTTTGTTCTTTTCACTTTTTATTTTAATAGTTTTATTGAGATATAATTTACATACCATAAATTTCACCAGTTTAAAGTATGCAGTACAATGGTTTTTAAAATATGGTTACAGAGTTGTGCAGCCATAACCATAATTTTAGAACATTTCATCATTCCGTAAAATATCCCTTGTACCCAAGAGTAGTCACTCTCCATTCTCTTCCCTGCTCCCCAGCAATAGGTAACCACTAATCTACTTTCTAGATTATTCCCCATGCCAAGGCATTCAGTAAGTATTTTTGAATCAGTCAATGACTGTATGTATTTTTTCTGTAGTCCACTTAGGAGAAAGTCAAATTATATAAATATGTTTATATCTGTGACTTTAAAAAGTAATTTCTGGGGTATCTTACATAGTCAGTATAAAATCAAACTAATCTTTTACTTTAGATATATGAAAATTAGTTTTTGTAGTGATTTTTCTGGGGTATTTAATCATCCTGAGTTATCAAAGCACACTATATTTCCCAAAAATGTGTAGTATAGGAACTGTAGTAGGCAAAATTTTAAGTTGGCCCTGAGGACCTTTGCCCACTGGTGTTACTCTGGTGATTATGTTATGTTATATGGCAAAAGGGAGATTATCTGAGTAGGCTTAATCTAATCACATGGGCTCTTTAAAAATAGAGAGTTTTCTCAGGTTGCTAGTAGAAGAGGAAGCCAAAGATTGGAGGGACAGGAGGATTTGACATACCATTGCTAGTTTTAAGTTGGGGGGGGGGCATGTGGAAAGGAATGGAGAGTGACCCCTAGTCACTCTGGGAGCTGACAACAACTCCTGGCCAACAACTCTCAAGGAAATGGGGATGTCAGTCCTCCAAGCTTGAGGAGCTGAATTCTGTCAACAAGCTGAATGACTTTGGAAGTGGATTCTTTTCAAAAGCCTCCAGAGAAGAGTGTAGCTCAGCTAACTCATCCACTTGAGTCTACAGGGACTTCTGACCCATAGAACCGTGAAATAATAAATGGATGTTGTTTGAAGTTTCTAAGTTTGCGGTAATTTGTTAACATAGCAATTAAAAAAAAAATTCAGGAACATGTTTAACAAAAAAATCATTGAAAGAAGTTATTCTGGTTGAGTTTCAATTAATCATATTATTCAGTTAACCAGAAAATTAAATTAAATTAAATTAAATTAATTCCTTAAAGAATGGTGGTCAATTGAGTTTTATTATTTTTAACAACAATGATAATGCAGGACTATTTATAAGTTTAGTTTCTTATGAAGCTTTGTGTACCTCTCTTTTCTCTCTTTGGTCTGTCACAAATGATAGAAATTAACACTCTGCATGGTTGGCTTAAGTTTACTAATTACTATTTGGATCCTTGAAAGGAATACGTCCTTGCATTTTAGTTTTCTGATCTATTTGGCCTTATTTGACCCACAGTATACTATTCCATATTCTGAAGCAGTGCTTGAGCCAAAAAGTGAATAGGAAAAATACGGTATGGACAGCTTAAGGTTTTGAAATGCTTAGTAGATGTGATGTCAGTTTATCCAGAAGGGGAAGAGATTGTCCTTATCATTAGATAGTAGATGAATCTGAAAAGAATGATAACCATATGGAAGAGACTGTATAACTAAAAAATGTTTGGGTTGTATAATTATCTCAGTGACTTAAGGCAATGTTGAGGAAACAAATACGTTAATAAGCTGAAATTCTCATATTTGGGAATATCGTTGTTAGAATTTCAGACTTCATTATCAGTTGAGAAATAGGCCTAGAAGTCAGATAGATAATGGGTAAAATATTAGCTTTATCAGTATTGATATGGAGAAACAACTTTCATGTGTGGCCGTAATGGGCTATCTAATATACTTCACTTCAAAATTACATTTACCTGCAGGCAGAGTTAGGCAACTGCTGGTCCATATTTCCGGGCAGGGCCCTTATTGCATGGAAGAAGGTAGGCAGAATGCATCCCGTCTGCCTAGAATTAGCTGAGCCTTGCGTGCCCGGTTTTTTCTCCTTAACTTACCAATCAGAAGCCCTTCTTTCTCCACTGGGGAAGAAGGAGGGAGTGAGATGTGAGGAGAGAGGCCAGGAGCGTCACTCTAATTAAAATTCCTCCCCATGGAAACATGAGGAGTGGACAATATATTCTCTCTCTTGCCATCAGTAAAAAAAGAAATGAGTACAACCGAATCAAATCTCTTCAAAATGAAATATCTTGCCTGGTAACTTAATTTCTTCCTTCTGTCTCTGCAGCTTCCTTGCTTGGAGTGGAAGTCAGTTGACATTAGCTATATTTAACATGGCCAGAAATCTTGAAGTAAATGCCTAGTTATAATATTTGGACCACAGATGCTGAAATATTTGAATGAAAGTCTTCTGAGTATGCAGAATAGCTGTTGTCAATTCCAATATAATTTATCCACAGATAAGTATTGACAGACAATAGCTGAAAAGTTAAAATACTGAAACCTTTTCTGTGTTAGTCTTAGTAACGTTCATCCTGAAGGCACTGTTCTGTCCTGGCAACAATTTGAAGCCTGGTTGAAGATAAAATTGGGAAAGATTTGAATGGGAATACAGTTATTTTGAAGGATCATAGACAAAGGCTCTCTTTATTTGCTGGAGGAGAAACGATGACGGACTTACCAGTGGCATTCTACCAGAAGTCAATTGTTTTCTACTCCAAATCATGGGGAAAGTGTGGAATAAATAGCGCCTTCCTTTGATATCAGACTCAAGAGCAGACTAATGAGCACATACTGTTTGTTATCACTGGGGCCGATCTGTAGAGAGATTGTAGTTAGTGTGGGCTGATGGCCAGTTCAAGTAGGATAGCCAGCTTGGTGAGTGTACTTTATGGGAGAAAAATATTGACTGATAAAGTCAGTTCCTCTGTCGCTAGGGTATGATTTTTACAAATCAGTGATCTCCAAAGTGGGATGGTATCCAAGATGACTTACTGGAGTGTAGGAAGAAAATATTAGGACTTCTGTTAGTAGTATTTTTTTTAATTTTGATTTTTAAATTTATACTTTATAGTGCACAAAATTTTAGTTTAAATAGTACGTGTTTATTTACATGTAAATATGTATATAAATTTGAGTTATATAATAAAAATTTTTCCTGATAAAAGAGCATGATAATTAAGGTTTGGAGACTAATACTCTAGTAGATGAGGTCACAAAGACTTTTATTAGGGCTCAGGTGGACAGAGAATGCAGACTTGGGAGTGGGGGATGCAGGGTGCACTGTGAAGGAAACAAGAAGAAATGCAAGCTCAACACAGTGTAATACAAAAATGTGTCAATGTGCAGAGAGGAAAAAAATTAATAACAATGAATATTATGTAGAGGTCCTCTTCATTAATTTTTTTAAAAAAGAAATCAATAAACTGTTAAATAATAGTTTAATTAAACACACTGTTTTTAAAAAAGATTTCCACATGAGGGTGGTTTACAAAGATGACCCTGCATAAAGACTATCCTTGAGTGGATCCGACTATTCCATGTAGAGTAGTTATGCTGGCACTGAAACCATCTTCTTTGATAAACAGGATTTATTGTTTCAGAGACTTTGGAATATTAAAACTATTGAATTTTCTTATTTTTATAATGTCTCAATCAAGTTTCATCTTCATAGCTGGGATAGAGAAGAGCAATTCAATTGGTCTTATTTTAGTTCTGTTTAATGTCTGTGCTGGATTTCTTGCATTTAGTAGTGGCCACTCCTGTGTTATGAACAGCCCGGTGTGCTTGTTTGCTCAGGGACTCTGGGTTGGGCAGTTTCAGCCAGATGAGACATTTGAAGGCATATGGGCACGTGGCAGGCATCTAGATAGGAACTGGCAAACTTTTTCTGTAAAGGGCCAGATAGTAGATATTTTAGTCTTTGCAGGCCAGATGGTCTCTGTTGTCACTACTCAACTCTGTTCTTGTAGCATGTTAGCAATCTTAGACGTGCGTAAACAAGTGGATGTAGCTGTGTTCCAATAAAACGTCATTTACACAAACTGGCAACATGCCATTAGTTTATAGAGTCCTGATCTAGATTAACATGTCAATATGGTTCTCAATTTAAGAACAGGAATGCCACAAAATTTAAAAATTAAGTTAATGTTTGAAACTTAGAAGGCATTGTTGAAACAACATTAGAAATAGTAGTTATGTAAGAAGCCTGTTTTACCTTTCAACTAGCTGAACTGTATGCTTCCTAGTTTCTGGAGATCTCTACCGAGTTGGGATGTAAGGGTATTAGGAGTAAGAAGTGAAGAAATAGATTGAAAACTAGGTATTTATGAAGTATAAGACTTCTCAATTTTAGAAGAAGAACCATTTCAGATTGTGAAGATGCCCGAAGGGTGTAATGGGAGTGTTTTGCTCAAGTGGCATGGAGATGAAGGTTCTTGAAGTTGAAGAAGAGATCAGGAAACCACAAAGGGAAAACTACTCTTTCCTTATTGTGGAAGCGGCAGGGGCTTTTCCTCTTTACTCCTGTCTCTTGGTGGTAAAGAAGGATTTTCGATCCCTTTTATGTTGGTTGGTGTCAGACTCCCCACGTTTCCAGTGGAGAGGAAATGGCACAGAGGAAACCTCTTTGCAGTAGGTGGAGGCCAAGGTAGGCTTTTGGCAGGGGCTTTAGCGCTAGAGATGGGGATGAAAGTAGAGAAGGAATTCAGGGGCTATGGTGAGTAGAGTTTTCTTTTAAGTCTATGTAATTGTGCCCGTGAAGTCAAAGAGGATGGCACAAAGTGGGTGGTTTCCATGTACCCATATTGTGTAGCCTAGCAGGAAAAGCATAATAGTTCCTTCACATCACCTCCTTTAGGTGGGAGATAAGGGCTGTAGTCGTTGCTCCTAGAGTATATGTTTCTTTGGAGGAGGGAAGATAGCTTTTTTTTTTTTTTAAGATTTAAAAAAAAATTTTTTTTCCTTTTTCTCCCCAAACCTCCCCGGTACATAGTTGTGTAGTTCCAGTTGTGGGTCCTTCTAGTTGTGGCATGTGAGATGCTGCCTCAGCATGGCCTGACAAGCAGTGCCATGTCCACACCCAGGATTCGAATTGGTGAAACCCTGGCCTGCAGAAGCTGAGTGCGAGAACTTAACCACTCTGCCATGGGGCCGGCCTCAGGGAAGATACATTTTAAACTGAGGGACAGGAGTTGGGATAGGACAGAACTGGATCAGTTGGAGGAGTAGGGTTGTAGAGAAACAGAGGGATTTGGGGAAGAGAAACCCCCAGTGGCGGTAGAGAGAAGAGGTGGTTTCCTCATCTGCAATTTGGGAGGTTTATTCTCAGCTAGGAAGATGGATTATATTGTAGCTATTTGCAAAGCAGGGATGCTTCTTCGTAAATTGAATATCCAGTTTTGTTTCCTTTTAAAAAGGGCTATATATTTCTTGATTTTGTATTAAGGTGCTTTTTGAATATGCTATGTTTCTATTCTTGCTTTATGGAAGAAATTGAAATAGAAGTGGCTGTATAGGGTTATGGAAAAAATTAGGGTTTTCTTTAAAATTAAGGCTCTAAACTGTTATCACATAGGCTTGATTTATGTGTGATAGTTTGTATCAAGTTCAGCCCTGACTTTGGAGGTTTTTACACTTTAAAGTGTACCAATATTCTGATTTTGTTACAATTATGGATTAGAAACTAGGGAGAAGGATTTCTTAATGGACCCTACTAATCTAAGCCTGGCTTAGGTTCCTCAGTAGGATAGGATAAAAGGAAACTGTTATACAGGATTTCCACTTTTATTACTTTGCCTTTTGAGAGAATGGAAATAATATATGATTTTGAGATTGTGGTAAAATTTCTAAAACTTTATTGGTATTCTCTATTTGTTGAGACATTATTTTCCTGGTTTCCATTAGCTCTTTGTCCATGGCTTCCTTTAACTCTTCAGCACATTTAAAACAGTTGATTTAAAGTCTTTGTCTAGCAAGTCCAATGTCTGTGTTTCCATAGGGACAGTTTCTGTTAATTTCTCCTGTGAATGGGCAATACTTTCTTGTTTCTTTGCATGCTTTGTAATTTTTTTTTGGAGACTGGTCATTTAACTATTATAACGTGATAACTCTAGAACTCAGATCCTTCCCCCTCTTCAGGGTTCGTTTTTGTTGCTTCTGTGGGTTGTAGTTGTGTGTTTGTGACTTTTCTGAATTATTTTTGTGATGATTGTATTCTTTGTCTCTAAAGTCTCTGTTCCTTTAACTTCTGGTCAACTAGTGTTTTGACATAGGTTTCCTTGAATGCCTGGAGCCGAGTGAAAATGAAGGACTCTCTCAGTCGTGGCAGATTGGCTCTATTGGGGCACCACTTGAGTGCTTGGTCAGGCTGTGTATGACTCTGCCTTAGCCTTCACTTCCTTCTTGCTCAGAGTCTAAAAACTAGCCAGAAGTGAAAGTGTAGAGTCTTCTCAGGTCTTTTCTGAGCACGTGGTCTGCCCTGGCTTCCCATGCTCCCATGCTCCCATGTTCCCATGTATACATGTGGCTCCCCAAATTCCACTGTGTAGGCCCACACGCTCGATAGCTTTTCACTACCCTAATTTTTCGGAGTCTCTCTCCCCAGTTTTCAAGGAATGCCTTCTATATAGCAGCTTTTTTGCCCTGAAAGTGTTTCATGTTAGGCATGGGATGATTTTCATACTGAATGAGCAAATGATTTTGTGAATTAAATGCAAAAATATTAGGTAAATTTAAGTTGCTCAAGGTATTAGTGCAATAAAATTTATGGGTTCCCTCCTTGAACCAATCTGGATAACTGTTAAATGCATCTTCTCTATTCTTATAGCCACTCTCATGTGAATTACCCTGTATGGTCTCATCTCTAGACATTCCCCATTGATCCCCTGAGTGACTTGCCGTTCCCCAAACTTATCAGGCTATTTCATGAGCCTCTAAGTCTTCAGACATCTCTCTCCCAGGAATACTGTTATATGTTATTCTTTTTATATACTGCTAGATTAAATTCGATAATATTTTGTTTAGGACTTTTGTATGAGGGATAGTTGTAATTTTCATTTCTTCTTATGTTGGTTTTTTCAAGTTCTGCTTTTTAAAGAATTTTTCCTTTTCATCTAAAATGTCAAATTCATTGATTGGAAGTTTCTTAATGTCTTATTCTTTTTATAGTGTTAGTAATGATGTCCCTCTTTTCTCCCCGCCCCAGTACATAGTTGTATTTTTTTTTTTTTTTGAGGAAGATTAGCCCTGAGCTAACTACTGCCAGTCCTCCTCTTTTTCACTGAGAAAGCCTGGCCCTGAGCTAACATCCATGCCCATCTTCCCCTACTTTACATGTGGGATGCCTACCACAGCATGGCATGCCAACCGGTGCCGTGTCCGCACCCAGGATCTGAACCCGTGAACCCCGGGCCGCCGAGAAGCGGAAAGTGCGAACTTAACTGCTGCGCCACCAGGCCGGCCCCGATTGTATATATGTTTTTTAGTTGTGGGTCCTTCTAGTTGTGGCATGTGGGACGCTACCTCAGCCTGGCCTGATGAGTGGTGCCCTGTCTGTGCCCAGGATCCGAACTGGTAAAACTCTGGGTTCCTGCAGCGGAGCATGCGAACTTAACCACTTGGCCATGGGGCTGGCCCCCTTCTTTTCCTTTTTGATAATGATAATTAATATATATTTTTTCTTGATCAGTTCTGTTAGGGGGTTACTAATTTTATCATTCTTCATAAAACCAACTTTTAGTTGTGTTAATTTTCTTTATTGTGTGACTGTTTTCTATTTCAGAGATTTCTGTTCTTTGTTATTCTCTTATACTTTCTTTTGGTTTAATTCACTGTTGTTTTTCTAGTTTCTTAAGCTGTAACCTTGGATAATTGATTTTCAGCTTTCTACTAGACACATTTAGAGCTATAAATTTCTCTCTGAACAATGGTTTAGCTATTATGTATATTATGTATACATAATGTTATGGTATATTATGGTTTTACTATTATTTGATTAAAAATATTTTCTAATTGTTCTTGTGACTTAGAAGCCTGTTGCTTAATTTCCAAACATTTGGTAATTTTAATTTATGTTTTTTGTGTGGTCACTGTATATGATAGGGCTTCCACTAATTGCATGGCTTTTGGATGCATGATTACTGTAGCCAGTTGTCATTGATTGCGTGAATTGATTTAATTCAGTTCTGGTGTTACTTGTTGCTATGGCTTAAGAACAAGTAGCCGTTTAAAGTGGGTGGAAATTTTCTCGCTGTCAACCCTGGCTTCTAAAAGCCTTTTCAGGCTGAAAGGATTAAAAAAATCTGGGGGTTCAAGGTTCTCAAGTGCATCTACCCAGATGGCACCTTCCTGGGTATCAGGGTTTCACCTCCTTTTAGGGGCACCGTCTTTAGCACTGAGGTCTTGTCAGGGCTAAACTTTTTCTGTAGTTCTGCTCCTCTCACAGTCTGGTCCTGGGCCCATTTATCATCCTGATCTACCCTCTGGCTTTAGGAGTAGAGAGTCTCTTTAAATGTTACAGAGTCTCCTGGCTCTTGCGCTATATCTAAAATTGGCGGTTGGTGAACCGAGTCTTATAGGATGTTGGGGAAAGCTCTTCATGGGGAGGTGTCTCACTAGAGGCACTCTGCTGCAGTTTTCTTCCTTCAGCATATCACAGGCTTTTAACAGCAAGCAACTAATTCCACACTCTCTATAATAAGTATTATAATATAATACTTCTCAAATGCTAGAGATATTGCATATGCCTATTGCATTAGTACATCACCTTCCACTGGTATCCCAGCTCAGTTCACCTCGAGTGAAAGTCTTAGTCATCGTGCTGCTGTAGCATGCTATGGGTTATGACCACTCTGTCTACTGCCCTTAGCGTGGCTCTTGTTGCCATCTGGCCAGTGAGTGGTCCAACCCCAGAATCCCATCCTGAAGTTCTGCTTCCTGGTGCTAACTGTTAGTTTGGTCACCCTCTCTTCTCCCACCCTGAAGCAGATCCTGAGACAAGAATTGAGCACATGTAGTGTATTGGGGAGGTACAGGGACACTGACAGAAGTGATAGAGAGAAGAGAAGGAGCCAATAGGAGGTATGTTATCAAGTCAGCCACCACAGTGGGTGAATGGAGCTTAATCACACAGAGAAGTGCTGGGGAAGAAAATGTGCTTCATTATTATCCCAGCAAAGAGGTAAGGAAGCTTGGGGTATTTACATGTTTTAAACCAAATCATTCATTCGCTAAGGGCTGCCCCTGGGTGGATATTGATTCACAGGCACTTTCAGCCCACCGTACGTGCAGGAACAGTGGGTTCCAGCAACCAGAGGAGAGCCATTCAACAAAGATGCACTTGCTGGCCTGAGGAAATCAGGCTGGAGTGTATGGAAGTGGTAAGGGGGTCTGAGAGCATATGGGTCTAGCACCGAGGCTGTTGGCTACTACATAAGACATGTCTATTTTCAGCTATGCAAGATAATACCAAATTATTTGCTAAAATTGTTGTACTGATTTATTCCTATAAGAATTCTTTTTCTCCACATCCTTGCCAATATTTGGTATTGTCAGTCTTTTTAATTTTAGCCATTCTGTTAGGTGCATATTGGGTATATTATTCTGATTTTATTTTGCATATCCTTGATTATTATTGATTGGTTTGCATCCAATCAGGAAAGAGAATCACATAGTAATTTTAATAGGAAAAGTTTAACGTAGGAATTATTGACCGTAACAGGGATTGAAGTAATGAGAAATTGCCTAGTAAGAAGTAAAGAGAATGCAGGAGAATATAGCAATAGTAGCTATAAGGAGCAGCCACTACTATCCTTATGGCTGAGACAGAGCACTTAAGTAAAGAGCCCCTGCCTCCTGGCCTGAGATCCAGACCTTGTTGGGAGGCCGTGCCTGTGGCTTACTGAAAGGCATAAAAGGTGCTGTAACGCCGCAAAGCGGAACTTGCTTGACATCTGCCCTTGGAACTTACTGTGATTACCTCATAGGATGCTGGGGGAAGGGATTCATGGGACAGCGTCTCACTGGAGGCACTCTGCTGCAAAATTCCCTGAGGGGAAGTGCTGGAGGAAGCTGTTGGTGGCTGGGTGCTGCTGGCCATCATGTACTGTAGGAGCCTAGTGCTGGAGAAGCCGACAAGCTGCAGGAGCTTGTTGAGTGAGTACTTTGGAACTCGGAGGCAAAACTCTTTTCTCCTGCAGTTGCTCCAGTGCACTCTACCAACAAAGACAAAGCGAGCCAGCTTAGCATGATGCCATCTGGCAAAGAAAAAAATATTTAAAGGGCCCAGATCCATTTTCACAGAGTAGGCAAACAGTGGGAATTTTGAGGTGGGAGGCGACGGATAACTGGGCATAGTCTACCCTTCATTATTCAGTTTCTGTATGCTTCCTTCTGAACACGTGTGAACTCCCCAACCAGCAAACAACACTGTATTTCTACCTAAGAAGATACACTTCTTCCAAGTGAGGAAGTCTCACCCTTTGTCCAAAATGAGGAAACACACAGTTCCAAGAGTCATTGTATCTGTCATTGGTTATATTAATTATTCTTTATATTCAGTCACAGTCATACCGGATATTCCATTATCTAAAGTCCGAATTGTAAAGTTAGCTTACAACAACTTGTATATATAATAAAAATGTGAAGGACAGAGAAGATGTACATATAACAACAAATAGAAATTATGCAAAGCTATTATGATCCCTGTTGTTACAGTTTGTTACAAGACCATAATTGATATTCGTGGTTTCGTTTTTCTACTCCCTGTTCTGTATTTCCCCTGCCCTCAGCTAGAATCTCAGCTCATTGGAGTCAAATTCTTAATTTTGATTATGGTAGTCTTCAGTATTAGAATTTCCCATTATTTTTTTCAAACATGCTCTGTTACTTTTTACAGTTTTAAATTGACTGCCAAAATTTTAAATCTTGTCTTTTTGAACTTAGGAAATTATATTCCTTTTATAGGACACATCTGATAATCTCCATAATTGGAGCATCTTCAGGTTTCCCCATTGTCTGTTGGCTCTTATTTTGTTGTCTTGTATCTTCAGATGCCTAATTATCTTGATCATGCTAGACATTTTATTTGAGAAATTATTGGTAGAAATAATTTGAGGCCTGGGATAATGTTATCTTTCTTTAGAGGTTATTTTTGTATCATCTGTCAGGAGCTTTGGCATACCAGTATTTCTAGTATCACCTTGGCCGGTTGTAAGTCCTAGGGTTTTCTGCCACTCAGACTACTCGTAGCTAGACTGCAGTCCATGTAAGGGCTGGTTTACTTCTGGTACATCCTGACGGTGATAGCAAGTCACTGGGTCCCAAATCAAAGCCTCGTGTTGTTTATTTGAGCCTCTGCCTTTTGTGGGCCATTGCCTCCAACTTTTGTCACCCACCCCTGAGGCTGCCAAAAGCATTCTCAGCCTTTTTGCTTTTGGCCTGTCTTCTAAATAGACAAATTTCTCCGGAGCAAAAGTAGCTCTGAATGCCTGGCTCCTCTTAAAGAATTTGCAACTTCTGGATCTCAGTTTGGTAGATCTTACCATTTTATTACTTATAAGGCTTTTAAGATTTTAAAATTATTCTTTAGCTTTTTGAGTTGTCTTCAGTGGAGGTTTGTCTGAATTACTTCATCCGGTATGATTGGAAATGAAAAATCAGGACAAGTTGTTTAACTTGTTATTTTAACTGTACTTCAGTTTTCTAATCTGTAATGTGGGGTTAAGAATTACTATCTCATAGGTTTTTTGAGATTTTTAAATGAGATAACACATTATGCGCTTACAGTAGTGCCTGACACGTAGAAAACGCTCAATTTATTAAATTACGTTAATTTGAGAACATTGGAATTTGTCTGTTGCTCTTTAGAAACTTTTCCAAGCATGAATTAGCCCCTTTATTTCCCAAAGTAATTTGTAGGGATTATGAAAGACTTACAAATAACTTTCATGCTGACTGCCCTTTCTGTCAACACTCATTTAGGTAATTGAAACTTTTTTCCTTAATGTTTTGAAGACTCTAAAGTATAAGGATGATTTAATTTTGTTGAAAACTAGATAATGACCCTGATATCTGTGTGTATATGTATGTATATATACCTGTATATGTATGTGTGTATATATACACAAGTGTATGGATATGTGAATATATAAAGACTGATAAGCCCTGATCTGTGTGTGTGTATGTATATATAAATATATAAAGGCTAGATGGGAAGATATTTTAATTATTTAAAATATGATCTCTTGTTGATAAAATAATTGGGCTAAAGGAGAACAAAATGAAGTAGCATTGGGTTCTTGTTTTAAATATTTTTAAATTCTGAAAATCTGAAGTTTTTCCTAAATATCTTTTTTTGTGTGTGAGGAAGATTGGCCCTGAGCTAACATCTGTTGCCAATCTTCCTCTTTTTGCTTGAGGAAGATTGTTGCTGAGCTAACATCTGTGCCAATCTTCTTCTATTTTATATGGGATGCCACCACAGTGTGACTTGAGCCGTGCTAGGTCCATGCCCAGGATCTGAACCTGTGAACCCTGGGCTGCTGAAGTGGAGCACGCAAACTTAACCACTACGCCACTGAGCCAGCCCCTCTTTTTCTTTGTTATGTTTAAAATAGAAGATAATTATAAAACCTTTGATTTACCCTATCTTTAAAATTTATTGAGTTCTTGGACTAGGAATAAAGTAGACAGAGAAAATGATAATAAAAACAGGTAGCTGAACTCAGTAAAGTCTGGTAACAGCTGCCTTAGCAATTCTGGTGCGTGAAAAACAAATACAGTTAACAGTGTAACTCCCCAAAGTGCTATGTACCTATACTCTTGCGCTGTTCCATAGATCTGCATCTTTCAAAGTGTATTTGATCTTCCTTCTTTTGCCTTCATGTAATTTTTGTGCAGAGGAAATGTAATTTAATCTGTTTTAAGCATCAACAGTGAACCCATCAGTGCAATGTTCAGTCTTTCAGTGTGTTTTTCCACTATGTGAAATGAAACCGTTATAATATTTCAAGATTTAAAGATCCCAAAGAAGGTTCTTTTGAGATGTAGAGAGAGAGACGGCAATTTGAAAGTTTTCCTAAGTTGCAAGTAAATTCTCCCTTGTGGAAATTGCTACGTCCTATTCCTTTGGTTTAATATCTTAAATTTTCTTATGCTACTATATGTCTTAAAGTTACTTTAAGGTAATTATTTTCATGATTCTGTTTTCTAGGTTAACAGAACCTTCTGGATATTTAACTGATGGTCCAATTAACTATAAGTATAAAACTAAATGTACATGGCTAATTGAAGGCTAGTAAGTATACAATTTGGGTTAAATTATTTTATTCTGAAATGATAAAGAAGGTGTTATATCAGTGTTAAAGCACTAAAATATAACAACTTCGTAGTTATATAGATTATTCAATCGCTTATTATTGGAAAACATTATTCACGATATGTTTTTATTTACAACTTATAGATATCAGGTTTAATATAAATTACAGCAGCCCTTCACTGTGGTAATAGTTTAATTTTTAGATATATTTTATTTTTGAGTTATGTTACTATGGCATTAAATCAAGTAGGCATTTTTGGCTTGTTTTGAACATCTTGTTATGGAATTTGAAGACTCCATAGAATGTATAAAAATATTTCATGCTGAATTATGCCATTGGTTTGTAGTATTCAGCATTTTAGTTCTAAGGGTGTTAAAAAAAAGAACATATTGTAGAAGAGAGAGTTAATTATTGGTTTAGAGGTATTTTTCAATAATTGGGGCTTAAGACTGAATTTGTCTATTTAAACATATTATGAATGGATCATAAATGAATTGATATGAATTTGTTTGAGCCATTTTATGATTTTTAAAGAGTGTATTTGGAAAGGATTTTTTTTTTGGTTATTTTAAAAGCTTTTTAGTACTTAAAAGTTATTAATTCCCTGTGCACTTATGGTCTCATTTTGTTCATTTCTTAATAGTATATCATATTGAGAGATTTCAGTTAAAATTTGAAGACCTTATTAGTGTCTCTAGTTAAGGATTCTATAGAAATAAGAATAGTTGCTCCATCAGTGTTGAATTTTAAAGATCAATTTTACTCAAGTACCATTTGCTTATAATAAAATGCACCCATATTTAACATTATGGGTTCAATTAACTGTTAATTAACATTAACAGTTCAATAAGGTTTCAATAATGTATACAATCTGTGTAACCTCCACCTTAGTCAAGACATAGAATATTTTGTATTGACTAAATTTTTAGAAAATGATAATACAAACATATGGCCTGTTAATAGATTTTGAAGTTGCATGTCATTTTTACAAATTAGATATGACTGCTTAATCAGTCTTTTCCACTGGTGACTTAAGGATTTATAGCAAAATTATCTGTAAATAGGTTTTTAATAAAAATGCTATGTCTAAAATTTCTTCAGACTGTGCCTTGTGTATTAGATATTAATTTTAAAATATTTTAATTTTTTTTCAGTCCCAATGCAGTGTTAAGATTAAGATTCAATCATTTTGCTACAGAATGTAGCTGGGATCATATGTATGTTTATGATGGAGATTCAATATATGCACCTTTAATAGCTGTGCTTAGGTAAGTAGTTATGTTTACTTGATGAACTTATAGTCAGTTGTAGAAAAGTGACTATAATTTATTAATTTTAAATATATACTGATCTGTACTTCAACGTAAATTTAGCATGGATATTGATGGTTAAATTTCAGTGATGGTGCCAATGCTATGTTGTATACTCTGACTGTCAACTTATGTGGATATATAATAATGTAAATATTGATGCAGCAAAGATAAAGAAGTACTGTATCAGAAACGTAGATTTCTTAATAAATATCCTTTATTCTTACTGTATATAGTTTATTCTTTTAAAGTGATTTGAATATGTTTTCAGAACTATTTGGATATATTAGTGTGAGTTCTACGTAGCAAAGAAATAAATAGATATATATTTTTTATAGTTGTGTTTTTAGTTTAGAGAAATAAAATTTTAAATTCTGTAAAAAAAAGTTTAGGTTATGCTATATGTGATGGTTTAATAAACAAGGTATTTCTATCAGTTCCTAAAATTAGGGAATTTTGGTTACTTCAGATATTTTATTGTTAGTAGTCAGGTAGTCGGACAATTTTAAAATCACAGCATTTTCAGTATCAACTTGAAAATTTTTCTATGTACATACAAATTATTATAAAATATTTTATGAATAGAAGAGAATATATTAGACATAGAAAAAGTCATGAACATATAGTGTAGATTTTGTGTACAATTTAACTAACATAATTGTTGACCAGAGTTATTCATTACATTATTTCTTTCTTTTGTTATTTGCATAGCATCTCTTCTATGTTCTGTCATTGTTAAAAATTTAAATATAGGTAAAAGCTTATTATTGCCTTCAAAATCTTTTATTTCATTTTTTCTTTTTACTATTTATCTCACAAATATTCTGTTTAACAGGCGTGTGAACTATTATTTTTTTGGACAGACATGTGAGGACTTGTATTTCTGAAAGACTATTTCAAAGTGATTCCTTGGGAGCTTAGACACTTATTCTGCAATATTGCTATTGCTCAAGATAGTTTTAGGACTTAACTTTTGAGTTGTTTGACAATTATCTAAAAGGTAGCCACGAGTAGCCCCTTCATCTAAGGACAGTGGACAGAACATGGAGAAGAGCCTTCTGAATAATTATGTTGTAAGATAATTCGTTGCAACAATTAGATAAGGTCCTGGGTTCATACATTTATTTTTAGCAGTTTAGGTATCACTCTGCTATCATTCCTCTATTTTTATGACACTATTGACTGGCCGTTGTTTAGATGTGTGCCTTTTCTTTTGTGTTTCTACAGTTATAATGACTTTGCATTAATTAACGGTGATCCATTAACACTCTTACCAACCCTTTCTTGATGCTAAAGGAAACTTTTCTAAGATAATTAGCAGGATGGGATTTAGTATATGACTGTGAAGATGGAAGCAGTGACTTTTCATTAGCAAGTGTTCCTGTTAGGTATCCTGAGGGAGATGGAAAACTCATGTTTATTGAATATCCACTTGATGCTAAGCGCTGTACTAGGCAGTTTAAATGTCATTTAATTCTCACAAGGATCTTGTGGAAGAAATACTATCCCCATTTTACAGTTGAGAAAATTGAGACTCAGAGAAATTGTTTTACTTCTTTTTTTTTTTCCTGCTATTTCTCCCCAAATCCCCCCAATACATAGTTATGTGTATTTTAGTTCTAGGTCCTTCTAGTTGTGGCATGTGGGACGCCACCTCACTGTGGCCTGACCAGCAGTGCCATGTCCGCGCCCAGGATTTGAACCAGCGAAACCCTGGGCTGCCGAAGCAGCACGCACAAACTTAACCGTTCGGCCATGGGGCCGGCCCCTGTTTTACTTCTAATAGACAGTAGAGCCAGGATTAGAACTTGGCAGTCTCTTGACTTAAAAGCCTATACTGTTTGCACTTAATCTTGCTAAGAATTCAGAATTTAAATGTTTGAATTATTCCAGTTGTATAATTCAGCAAACATTTGATAACCTACTTAATTCCAGAGACTATCATAAGCCTGGAAGATGCAGTAAGGAATAAGATATAGGCTATTGCAATGACTTCAGACACCAACTACCTGGAGCCGGGCCAAACTTCGGAGGTTAACTCCACAGTCCTCCACAAGACTGCCCTCATGTCAGATCAGCTACAAGTTTAGGGATCCTCAGGCCACCAACACTTTTGACCAGCTGGCTACGAATTCAGGGGTGCCCACTACCCCCTCAGGGTCAGTAATTTGCTAGAATGACTCACAGAACTCAGGAAAGCACTGTACTTCTGATTATAGTTTTATTATAAAGGATAAACATCAGGACCAGCCAAATGAAGAGACGTATAGGGTGAGGTCTGGGAGGATCACAAAAAGGCTTCTGTGTCCTCAGGGCCTGTTACCCTCCCAGCACATCCATGTGTATCACCATCCAGGAAGCTCACCTGAACTACAGGTGTCCAGAGTTTTTATTGGGGTTTCATTGTGTAGGCATGATTAATTGAATCATTGGCCACAAGGTCAAACTCAATTTCTACCCCTCTCCTCTCTCTGCAAGCCAGATTGATTTCTTGTGGTTAAAGCCCCAACCCTCTAAGCACACGGTTGGTCTTTCTGGTATGGTCAGCTTCCATCCTGAGTCATCTCAATAGCTTCAACTATCTGGGGACCTGCCATGAGTCACCTTATTAGCATAAACTATCAGAGCTAGGAAGTGATAGAGTCAGAATATGAGCCCAGTTTTTATAATCCCTTAAACGCTGTAGTATGCTTTTTTGTATACCACACTAAAGAAACTGGACTTTATTCTGTAGGCAAGACTTTGTAGAATATGGAGAACTGATTGGAATGTAGAAGTGTTTTTTTAAAAAGTTTTATTGTGTACTGGACAATCGTGCTGGACATCATGTTTGTAAAATCATATGTAGTAATAATTTGAGGCTTAGAAACATCCTGTATTCCTACAGAGAGGGCCTGGGCACACTAGTAGTCTACAGTCAACTGAATCCTAATTCAGATGATTCACACCCATGCCATAGTGCAGTCCCCCGGAGGGGCAGTCTTTTACTAGTTCACTTTTACTCCTAGTCTTTGGGGTCCCAGGTGAAAATGACAGCCTTGGGTTCCACTTTTTGTTTTCCTAACTCTGTAGGCAACTCAGTTTCTTAGCCCTTCAAACCTCAGCTCCAGCTTTGAAATCAGCAAATTCCCATAAGAAGAAATGGCCCCAATGCCTGGGCTCACCGTCTTCTTAGTTCTCCAGTGCCTTCAAGCTGATTTTTTTGTTTTTATACAATTTGTCGTTTTTCTGGTTGACTTCAGTGGGGGGGTTGGTTGGTCCAGATTGCTTGGTGTGTTATGCAAGAAATGGAAGCCCTCTTTCATTTATTGCTTTTAAAACACTTTTAAACAAACAACCAAGCAAACATACATATTCTTTTTATCTGTTTCAGAGACATTAACTATATCTATTATAAAGACTGGGAATATTGGTTTTAGCAATGTACTCATTTTGGTATAATCTCACTACAGTGAAAAATAAATATGTATAACTAAGACTGGTATTACAGAATTTGAATTCTATGTAAATTATACAATTGAATATGCAGTCTCCTTTTAGAATCTTTTGTTCCTTCACAAACATAAGCTAGTGGATGTAGTAATAATTATTAAAGCATCAAGAGTTGATTACTTTTTAATTTGTTGGCTTTTCAGAATGTATTTGCAAAATAAATTATTTGGCTATGATATTTCATTTTGTTCTGTCAAATATGATTTGAATGAGGGAGTTCAGTTCCTGGTGGTGCCTAAACGTAAGTTTAACAGTGTCTAAAGGAACTGACTATTTGAGTAATGTAATTTATTGTTAGCAGCTTCTTTTCTTTCTCATATTGTGTATTTTCACCAACTTAGGTTAGTATGGTATAAGTAAGTGAAGATACGTAATTTTTCCCCATGAATGAGTAGGCTTAAGTGAGTAATATTGTCTTTTGGAGTAGTTATATATTAATAAAATTTGTTTAAGTATGCATAATTTTAAAGAAATATAAAAGTATGTATTTTTAGATGACCTAAACCATCTAGATTAGTGTATTGCCAGTGTACGGGTTCAACTAGAATGTCACTATAGTTCCTTCCTGGTGTGGAGTGTTCCTTGTAGCTTCATCAGAATTTGCAATCAGTGGAAAAAAGTAAAGTTATAAGGTTGCTTGTTGGATTATCAAGGTGGCTTTAAGTGAAGGTTTATATGTGAGTTAAATAAAAGACCATCCTATAGCATTATAACAGGGTGGACAGCAGGAGGAAGGGAGAAATGGGACATTGCAGTCCAGATGGTGGGAAGCAGGAGGAGTGTGGTGGCATGAGAGCAGATGTTAGCCTGTTGCCAGCGGTCCTGGAGCTAATTGGGTGAGAAGTGGCTAGGAACTTGATTTAGATTTATTCTCCTCCTAGTTGCCCGTTCTAATATAGATACTTAGTGATTCTGATGGATATTTTTGGGTAAGTTTTATGTGACGAACAGTCGTATGTATGTTGATATACACAGTGTCCAATTCTGCTCTCTTGCAGTGGTTTGATAGTCCCTGAAATAAGGGGAAATGAAACTGTGCCTGAAGTTGTTACAACATCTGGCTATGCACTGTTACATTTTTTTAGTGATGCTGCATATAATCTAACTGGTTTCAACATTTTTTATTCGTAAGTGTTTTTTTATATTTCATATTGTAATGATTCTTATAATTTGACTTAAAAGAGTTTCTTGTTTGTTTTTATAAATGTCTTATATACAAGGAGCAGGCTAGTGTGTTAAATTTCAAAATATACAGGATCTTTTCCTAAGTGACATAAAGTCTTAATAATATGCCTCTAACTACTGTCTAAGCTTTTATTAGGATAATTTCTAAGTCTCAAGACTTTATGGTAGCAAGTTAAGTTTGGTTGAAAATTAATTACAGAATTTAAAATTGTTGGTAAACGATTTAGTAAACAAGTACAAACTAGTGTCACTTTACTGGTAGCAGCAGGTGTGTGGGATTGCAGGGGGCTCTCCTCTGCCTTTCTGTGCTCCAAGATATTTTACTCCTGATCTGAAGAGGGGTAAGAGAGCTATGTTTCCGTGGTCCTTCTGTATTCCAGGGACTGGACTGCGTGGTACTGGATGCTTTCTGTACATTACGTTCTTTAATTATCTTTACAACAATTCTGTCAAGTGGGTAGTTTTCCCATGAGTAAATTGAGGCTTAGGAGAGAAGGTAAGTGGCTATACTACTGTCTCCTCTAAAATTAGAAAAATAATATTTATGGAGAATCTATTATGCACCTGTTGCTTTGTATCAATTTTTATATCTGCGAGTCCAAGGGTGAAGTGAAGTAGCCAGAAGTGCTTTCACAGGAATGGCACAGAGGAACTTGATATATTTTTTTTTTCCTCTTTCTTCAGAAATTTAGAAAGTGGTAACCAGAGAATTTTTCACCAGGAATAAAATATTCTAAATACCCTTGAATTAGCAATTTATTGTAAGATTTATTTATCTCAAGTATGTATACAAGGGAGAATAAATATGTAGTAGAATATAATCGGTTAAAGGGCTGTAAAATAAAATTTGGTGAACATATTTTTTCTTCTGTAACAGTGTATAGGTGATGGTATGCTATTTAAATATTATATAACTAAGTTATAATCTTGACTTCTCATGTTGTTTCAGCATGAATTTAATTTTTTTCTGTAAAATATATATTCAGAGCATTTGAATACTTAAGTCTTTACAAAACCTTGTGCTCGGAACTGTAGACATTCTGCAGATGTTGAGTGTGTAGTCCTTGGCAGTTTGGAGTCTTGGTAGCAAAGTAAACTCATTGAATGAACTAAGGCCAATAGCAAATAAATATAACTGAATTGCATTAGGAGCAAAAGGTTACAGAGTAAAGAATTGAAGTCACATTGTGAAATTGTGTTAAATGAAGCACATAAGACTCAACATAAAAATTATACAGTTTAGGGGCCGGCCCCATGGCCTAGTAGTTAAGTTCGTGCTCTCCGCTTCAGCGGCCCAGGGTTTCGCGGGTTCGGGTCCTGGGCACAGACATGGCACTGCTCATAAGGCCATGCTGAGGCGGTGTCCCACATAGCAAAGCCAGAAGGAGCTACAACTAGAATATACAACTATGTACTGGGGGGCTTTGGGGAGAAGAAGAAGGGAAAAAAAAAGATTGGCAACAGATGTTAGCTCAGGTGCCAATCTTAAAAAAAAAAAATTACACAGTTTACGAAATAGCAACCAAAAAATTCTTTTTTAGTTATCTTGAATTTGAATATGTATGAATTATATTTTACAGAATCAATTCTTGTCCTAACAATTGCTCTGGTCATGGAAAGTGTACAACTAGTATCTCTGTTCCAAGTCAAGTATATTGTGAATGTGATAAATACTGGAAGGGTGAAGCTTGTGATATTCCTTACTGTAAAGCCAATTGCGGCAGTCCGGATCATGGTTACTGTGACCTAACAGGAGAAAAACTCTGTGTCTGCAATGATAGTTGGCAAGGTAAGCATGTGTGGCTTTTGACACATTGATTCGTATATCTAGTAGATTAATACAGTTTCTCCACTTATTTGTTTTGCTATAGTTTGCACACCCAAATATCATATATTTATTTTTAGCATGTTCAGATTAATAATCAACTTCTTAATAGTTTGTTTCTTCACAAATAGAATTTGTAAAGATTTTGTCTACATGCTGTTTTGAGAATCAAGTGAAATTGTATATGAAGCTCTTTGTTAATTGTAGGTAGATGATCATTATGGTCTTCTGTAATTTTTTGTTGACTCCCCAAAGATTTAATGACGTGACTGAATCTAGCACGTTGTATCTTTAGCATTCAAATTTGGTTTATAATGGATAACATAAATAGTATTCTGTAAAAATAGATGCTTATCTTGTAAGATACTGCATGCAGTATATTAAGCTTATTCCTTAGGAAAGACTGACCTCTTGTGGCTATTTTTAAAAGTACATAGAATATTTTAAAAAATATTTAAAGCAAGCTAAAATATTTCAGCTGCTTATTGCAAAAGTGAGATTCCTGTGGAAGAATTCTAAACAACTTCTATGAATATCTATCATTAAAGATCAATTTTAGACCACATTGGAGAATTTTATCTTACTTAAGTATTCGGGTGTAAAATCCTAAATTTTGTCATTGTGGAATTCCAGTTAAGTGAATTCAATTAAGTGAAGATAGATCTAGTTATCCATATACTTACCCATCCAGAGCTTACTTTGTGCTAATTATATTTACATGTTAAGGGCTTACTTTGTGCCAACATATTAATCCTGTTGATAGAGGGAACTTGACTCAAGAAATACGTGATCTAAAGTTGCAGAATCGTGTGTATATACAGTGTAGTAATAGTACCAATAGCACCTATCAGACCATCTAAGTAGAAAGCAAAGAGAATTTGCTCCTCGTGTGGTTGTATTTATCATGCTTGAGAAGCCTTTTAAAGAAAACGTTACTGAGTATGCTGGGTACTTATTTAGAGGAATTATTTTAGATTTTGTATAAATTATGCCCATCTTAAACCCATGTTATCTCATTAAAATGAGTTAGTTACTCCAGCCACAAAAAATACCAGTGATTTCTTATTGAATTAATTTGCTCACCAGTTATGATAATGACAGATACAAATTTCTCAATGTTCTTTAATTATAGGGGCATGTATTTTGTTAAATGCATATTTTAATAATTCATGAACTTTTTTCCTCTAAAAAGAGCCTTGAGATATCATTTTTTTTTCATTTCAGTCTTGAAACTAAAGTAATGTCTTTTTCTAGGGAGAGACAGGTACACCAAGAATATATTTAAATTAAGGCATGAGAAATAGAAGTTTAGCTTATACAAACAGTGTTTTTCTCTCTTTTATTCTTATTGAGGTGACATTGGTTTATAACATTATATAAATTTCGGGTATACATCATTTATTTCGACTTCTGTATACACTACATTGTGTTCGCTGCCAAAAGTCTGGTTCCTATCTGTCACCAAACAGCTGTCCTCCTCTACCCTTTTAGCCCTTTCCCCACACCCTTTCCCCTCTAGTAACCACTGATCTGTTCTCTGTATCTATGTGTTTGTTGTTGTTTTTTCTGTCTTCCACATATGAGTGAAGTCATAGATATTTATCTTTCTCTGTCTGACTTATTTTGCTTAATGTCATACCCTCAAGGTCCATCAATGTTGTTGTAAATGGCATGTTATGGCTGAGTAGTATTCCATTGTATTTGTATGTATACATATATGTATATGTATATACTTATATATACCCACACACCCACCCACCCACACCAATCTTCCTTATCCATTCATCTGTTGATAGGCACTTGAGTTACTTTCATGTCTTAGCTACTATGAATAATGCTGTGATGAACATAGGGATGCATAAATCTCTTTGAATTATTGATTTCATGTTCTTTGGATAAATACTCAGCAGTGGAATAGCTGGATCATATGGTAGATCTATTCTTAATTTCCTGAGGAATCTCCATACTGTTTTCCATAGTGGCTGCACCAGTTTGTATTCCCACTAGCAGTGTATGAGGGTTCCGTTTTATCCACATCCTCTCCAACACTTATTTCTTGTCTTGTTAATTTTAGCCATTCTGCCTGGTGTGAGGTAACATCTCATTGTAGTTTTCATTTGCATTCCCCTAATAATTAGGATGTTGAACATCTTTTCATGTGCCTGTTAGCCATCTGTATGTCTTCTTTGGAAAAATGTCTGTTCATATCCTCTGCCTGTTTTGATCACGTTGTTCATTTTTTTGTTGTATGAGTTCTTTATATATTTTGGACATTAACCCCTTGTTAGATTGTGATTGCAAATATTTTCTCCCAGTTGATGGGTTGTCTTTTCGTTTTGCTAATGATTTCCTTTGCTGTGCAGAAGATTTTTAATCTGAGGTAGTCCCATTTGCTTATTTTTTCTTATGTTTCCCTTGCCTGAGTAGACATGGTATTCAAAAGATACTTCTAAGACCAGTGTCAAAGAGCGTACAGCCTGTGTTTTCTTCTGAGAGTTTTATTGTTTCAAGTCTTACATTCAAGTCTGTAATCCATTTTGAGTTAATTTTTGTATGGGGTGTAAGATAATGCTTTACTTTCATTGTTTTACCTGTGGCTGTCCAGTTTTCCTAATACCACTTATTGAAGAGACTTTCCTTTCTCTGTTTTATGTTCTTGGAGTTCTTGGCTCCTCTGTCAAAGATCAGCTGTCCATTGATGTCTGGTTTTGTTTCTGGGGTTTCCCTTCTGTTGCATTGATCTGTAGGTCTGTTTTTCTGCAAGTACCATGCTGTTTTGCTTGCTATAGCTTTATTGTATAATTTGAATTCAGGGAGTATGATACCTCCAACTTTGTTTTTTTCCTCAGGATTGTTATGACTATTTGAGGTCTTTTGTTGTTCCAGATAAATTTTAGGATTCTTTGTCCTATTTCTGTGAAGAATATCACTTGGATTCTGAGTGGGATTGCATTGAATCTGTAGGTTGCTTTAGGTAATATGGACATTTTAACTATGTTTATTCCCAAGTATTTTCTTCTTTTTTTTGTTTGTAAATGTGATTGTTTTCTTGATTTTTGCTTATTGTGAGTTCATTGTTAGTGTATAGAAATGCAACTGATTTTTCCATGTTGATTTTGTATCTTGTAACTTTATTGTATTCATTTACTATTCATAATAGTTTTTTGGTGGGTTCTTTAGGATTTTCTTTATATAAAATCACATCATCCGCAAATAGTGATGATTTTGCTTCTTCCTTTCCAATTTGGATTCCTTTTATTTCTTTTTCTTGCTTAATTCTTCTGGCTGGGACTTCTAATACTGTGTTAAGTAATAGTGGCAAAGGTGGGAATCCTTGTCTTGTTCCTGTTCTTAGAATAGCTTTCAGTGTTTCACTGTTGAGTATAATGTTAGCTGTGGGTTTGTCATTCATGGCCTTTATTATGTTGAGGTACTTTACTTCTATACCCATTTTATTGAGAATTTTTGTCATAAATGAATGCTGAATCTTGTCAAATGCTTTCTCTGCATCTATTGAGATGATCATATGGTTTTTATCCTTCATTTCGTTAATGTAGTGTATCCTGTTGATTGATTTGTCCATGTTGTAGCATCCTTGCATCCCTGGAATAAATCCCACTTGATCGTGGTGTGTGATCCTTTTAATGTATTGTTGTTTCCGGTTTGCTAATATTTTGTTGAGGATTTTTGCATCTTTGTTCATCAGCAATATTGGCCTTTAATTTTCTTTTTTTGTGTTGTTTTTGTCTGGTTTTGGTATCAGGGTAATGTTGACCTTGTAAAATGAATTAGGAAGTATCCCCTCCTCTTGAATTTTTGGGAAGAGTTTTCCCAGGATAGGTATTAAATCTTCTTTCAGTGTTTACTAGAATTCACCAAAGAAACTGTCTGTTCCTGGACTTTTGTTTTTGGGGAGGTTTTAGTGATCAGTCTATTCAGATGCTCTATTTCTTCTTGATTCAATTTTTGAAGGTTGTTTGACTCTAAGAGTTTATCCATTTCTTCTAGGTTATCCAATTTGTTGGTGTATAGCTTTTTATGGTATTCTCTTATAATCCTTTGTATTTCTATGGTATTCAATGTAATTTCTCCTCGTTCATTTCTGGTTTTATTTATTTGAACTGCCTTTCCTTTTTTGTTAGTGGGTCTCACTAAAAGTTTGTCAATTTGGTTTATCTTTTCAATGAACCAGCTCTTAGTTTTATTGATCTTTTCTTTTGTCTTTTAAAGTATTTCCACTCTGGTTTTTATTATTTCCTTCCTTCAGCTGACTTTGGGCTTCAGTTGTTGTTCTTTTCCTAGTTCCTTCAAGTGTAGTATTAGATTGTTTATTTGAGATATTTCTTGTTTCTTGAGGTAGGCCTGTATTGCTATAAACTTCCCTCTTAGTACTGCCCTAGCTGCATCTCAGAGATTTTGGTATGTTGTGTTTTCATTTTCATTTGTCTCCAGGTATTTTTTTATTTCTTCTTTGATCCAGTAGTTGTTCAGTAGCATGTTATTTAATCTCCACGTATTTTTTACTTTTTCACCTTTCTTCTTGCAGTTGATTTCTAGTTTCATATTGTCATGGTCAGAAGTGATGCTTGATATGATTTCATTCTTCTTAAATGTATTGAGACTTGCTTTGTTTCTCAGTATGAGGTCTATCCTTGAGAATGTTTCATGTGCATTTGAGAAGAATGTGTATTCTGCTGTTTTTGGGTGGAATGTTCTATATAAATCTGTTCAGTCCATCCATATAATGTTTCATTTAAGGCTGATGTTTGCTTGTTGACTTTCTGCCTGGATGATCTATCTATTGATGTAAGTGGGGTATAGTCATAGCTCACTTTTTTCTACTTCGCAGATATGTGTTTTTTACAAGAACTTTAACCAGCAAAAAGATCATGACTTTCTGAAGGCTCAGTGGATGGTTAGCATTTTTTAGCAATGAAGGATTTTTTAATTAAGGTATATACATGGTTTTTTAAAGATATAATTCTATTGCACACTTAATATACTACAGAATAGTGTAAACACTGGGAAACCAAAAAATTTTTGTGACTTGCTTTATTGCGATATTTGCGTTGTTGTGGTGGTCTGGAACTGAACCTGCAATATCTCCGAGGTATGCCTGTATTAATGTCCTCCACTGTTATTGCATTGATGTCAGTCTCTCCCTTTAGGTCTGTTAATAATTGCTTTATATATTTTGGTGCTCCTATCTTAGGTACATATATATTAATAAATGTTATATCTTCTTTATAGGTTGTTCCCTTTATCGTTATATAAGATCCATCTTTGTCTCTTGTTACTTTTTTGGACTTCAAGTCTTTTTTCTGATAGAAGTAGAGCTACACCCACTTTCTTTTGGTTGCCATTTGCTGGGAGTTTCATCTTCCATTCTTTCAGTTTGAGCCTGTGTTTATCTTGAGAGCTGAGATGGGTTTCCTGGAGGTGGTATACTGTTGGGTCTTGTTTTTTAATCCATCCAGCCACTCTGTCTTTCGATTGGTGAATTTAGTGCGTTTACATTTAGGGTGATTATTGATATATGAGGACTTAATGCTACCATTTTATGTTTTGTTTTCTGGTTTCTCTCTGTTTCCTTTGTTACTTTTTCCTTTTGGTTTTGTCTACCATTTCACTTTGATGGTTTTCTGTTGTTTTTCTGTTTCCTCTTTTTTTATGTTTTGTGTCTCTGCTCTGAATTTTTGTTTTGTGGTTACTATGAGGTTTGTATAAAAGGTCTTGTAGATAAGCTAGTCCTTTTTCTGCTGGTAGCATCTTATCTTCATTTCGCTATGCAAGTTCTGTCTGTTTCCTCTTCCCCTTCAATGTTTTTGTTGTCACAAATTATCTCTTTTTATATTGTGAGTTTGTTACCAAATTGAAGTGATTGTAGTTATTTTTAAGCTTCCTTTCCTTTAACCTTTGTGTTATAATCAAGTGTTTATTAACTAACCCGTTCTGATATAGAGTTGCAATTTTCTGATTCTATTCATCACCTTGTTCAAAGTTTTGCTTAACTTTGCCTTTTTGTTTCAGGTAGGAGAGCTCTTTTCAACATTTCTTGTAAGACAGGTCTAGGGGCAATAAACTCCCTCAAATTTTGTTTCTCTGGGAAAGCCTTTATTTCTCCTTCATTTCCGAAGGATAACTTTGCTGGATAGAGTATTCTTGGCTGACAGTTTTTATGTTTCAATGTTTTGAATATATCATTCCACTCTCTGCTGACTTGTAGAGTTTCTGTTCAGACATCTGCTGATAGCCTAAAGGGGGTTCCCATGTAAGTTATTGGGTTTCTTGCCCCTCTCCCGGCTGCCTTTAATATTCTTGCTTTGTCACTGATTTTTGAATTTTATTATCATGTATCTTGGAAAATATCTTTTTGTGTTGAGATAATTGGGTGTTGTATTAGCTTCATGGATTTGTATATCCAGTTCCATCCCAAGTTTGTGAAGTTCTTATCTATTATTTCTTTAAACAAGTTGTCTTCTTCCTTCTCTCTCCTCCTGCTGAGATACCTTATCCTTATGTTGCCCTTTCTAACAGAATCTGATAATTCTCATAGAATTTCTACATTTAAAAAATCTTAATTCTCTCTCTTCTTCTACCTACATCATTTCTAGCTTTTTATTCTTTGAGCTCACTAATTCTCTCTTCCATATGGTCTGCTCTATTTCCAGTGCTTTCTGATGCATTCTTCAACTCCTTTATTGAGTTCCTCAGCTCTAGTGTTTCTGTTTAGTTCTTTTTTAGAGTTTCAGTCTCTTTAGTAAAGTGCTTCTTCTGTTCATTGATTTTATTCTTAAGCTCAGTGAACTGCCTTTCTGAGTTTTCTTGTAGCTCATTCAGAGTTTTTTATGACAGGTATTTTGAATTCTTTATCAGATGACACTCTTCCATGACTTTATGTTTGGTTTCTGGAGAAGTGTTTTCTTTTTGTTACCATGGCTTTTTGTGGTACTTGCTGAGTTATTCCTCTCCTGGTGCATTCGGGTAGTGAACACTTTTCTTTGTTGGTTTTGATTCTAACTAATCTACTGGTTGAAGATTAGAGACCATTCTTTTGTTTCTCAGGAGGTGGCAGTAAAGCACTGGTTTTTGGTATCTCTTACCTGAGCTGACTCTGGCTATGTTTGAGGATTGGCACATTCCAAACTCTACTGCCTCCATTAGGGGTGTTGCTGGTACTCTTGTGATAGCTGCCTGCACCTCTGGGGGGCACTGATGCCTTGCTGTTGCCAGTGTTGCTGCGGTTGCTGGCTTTGCCATTGAGGGTACAGGGATGGCTGATAACCTCCACCTCATCCAGGATCACCTGGGTCAGAAGTTCCACTGCTGTGGCAGGGGGAGGGGAAGTGAGGGGAGAAAGCTGGGTTGGAGGGCTCCTCCTCTGCAGTTGCCCATTTCCTGGTGGCCCCAGGTACTGCTGAGGTTGGGAGGTAGGAATCACGTGTGTGCTGCTGCTGCTACCAGCCTCTGAGCCATGGTTGGGGGCTGAGATTGCAGGATTCCATCTCCGCTGCTGCTCTGCTCCCCATGGTTGCAGATGCCACTGTAGATGGGAAGCTGGAATTGTGGATACACCTCTGCTGCTGCCTACCATGTTCTCTGGGGCCAGGGGCAGCTGGCTCAGCCACTGTGGCTGGGGGGCCAGGATCCTAGGCACTGCCTCTGATACTCCCCCAGTTGGCTTTCTCTGTGTGCTCCTATCTATCCGTCTTTGTATGTACTGATGTGTAGATCTCTCTGGCATCCTGGTGAGTTGGGCAATGTAGCCTTTGTTGGATTATGGATGTTTTATTTGTAGATTGAAGGGGAGAGACAAAAGGATCCTCTCACGCTGCCATGATGATCCCAGGTCTTTATAGTGTTTTTCAAACTAGTCTTCAACTCCTGTTAATCTCCATCTTATTTCAACACTCTTGAAAGCAAAAGAGGAATACATTTGTATAATCTTCTCTATGAACATCTCTGTCCTTTTTTTGTTCTACACTTGCTTTTATTAGTCCTTCTTTGGAATGGCTTATTTTCTGGTGGTTTTGTAAAATAGATCTGGTTCAAAATATTATCTTTTGTTTTTCTGGCTTTTGTTTATTGGCCTTTAACATTTTATTATTCTCCTCAGTGCCTCAAATCATAAAAAATCTTGACTCTTATATTTCTGTAAGCTAACGGAAATAAGGAAGCAAATACTGGGTATGTTCACTTTTAAAGCAAAGTGATAATGTGAATAATTATATATATACATGTTTTTTATGAATTATAAAATATCGTACAGAAGTCAGACATTTTTGTATCATTATTAATTATTAATAATTAAAGAATTGATCTTTGAATTGATGTGAGTGTTTTGAGGGTGGAGTGCTTAGTGAAAGAGAGATTGTGCTTCTTTCAAGACAGAGGATGTGCAGGTTGGTTCCTTTGAGCTTCAAACCTGTTTACTGATTCTGTATTTAAGGAAGCATAGCTCGAGTAGGTGGGATTATGACCAAGATCATTAGGGGAAAAATGATTTTTTATTTCAGATATATAGAATGGCAATCATTGAGGGAAAAGGAGAGAGAGATATTTGTTTCTAGGACATCTGGGGAATGATCAAAGAACTAGCGATATTTGAAAATGAGAGCTGAGGAGGCAATCTTTATGAGAATCAAAATCTGGCACTTTTTTGTATTGTGTTGTTTGGAACTGCATTCTTTGGGTTAAAAAACCCAGATTGTTGCTACCTCCATTATATTTTATCCTTTATGTTGGTTAAACTTATTCAATTGGGTTCTGTGCTAGTATACAAATAAAAAAGTAAGGGTTGCTCACTAGAAACTGAGATTTTATTAAGAGAACACAGAAGAAAAGCCTGCTTTTTGTTAAGTCTTAGATTCCCTTCCTAACATTTCTCTAGTGCTTGTCCCACCTGGTCTTCATGTCTCCTGTTTTCTAAGTTCAGTTTTTCTATGTGGCACCTCCTAAGACTTCTGCTTAGCCATCACTGTAGTTTTCCCCACTTAACTTTTTCATCTGAGTATTTCTTCCTTAACCGTCTGCTTTCATCTTTTTACCATTGAGGCATTTTTTCAAATTACATAGGAGTATATTTTAAGGATAGATGGCACCATTAAAGTCAACTGTCTCCCTTTTCCTGTAGAAAGCACTTACAAAACACGAAAGCTGAAATAGTAAAGAATATAGAAAATGCTAAGAGCACCATTTTGAAAAATGCACAAGATTGTTGTATAATGTTTAATTTTGTAATAATGTATAGTTAAAGAAAATGATATATACGTATTAATTAGATTACTTAATGGATGGGAACCTATGTGGACCCATCTGCTTCTGTGACACTTTTCACTTAATAAAATTTGTTTGTCTGAATAAGTCACAAGAGGAAAAAAGGCAACTTTGAAAAGCGTTTTTCTTTTGAAATGGCTTCCCTCCAAACATTGGGCTCAATGAGAATTTTTAAACATCAAAATCAAGATATAACGATTGGATTTATGTTCATTCATAAAGAATATATTAGAACATAAATTTTCAAAGCAGACTAAAGCACATGGGGTGATGTCCCCCCCCCCCCCGTCAACTCCCTAATCAGAGTGGCTTCATGTTTCTCTCTTTTACATAACTTAAAAAAAATCTGAATCACTGGAAGTTTTTGATTGTAAGCAATGGAAACAGTTCTGGCTTACTTGAGCAGAAAAGGCAGTTATTGGAAAGTATGGCAGAGACCACTATCTCTCAGCATTCATTCTTCCCTCCTTTTTAGTAATAGAATCCACTGAGTTTTTAGCACAGCACATGGCTTTCCAGCTACGTGCCACGTTTCTCAGTCTTCCTTGCAGCTAGTATGGCTATTGTACTAGGTTTAGGTCAGTAGGATGTGAGTGGAAGTGCTGTGTGGAAATTTTACATCATTGAGATCTTTCCCAATGGTTGCTAAATGGCAGTGCCTCTAGTAACCACTAGCACTTGCCCATTTGCCTTGAGAATGTTTCATGAGAGAGAAATTAACTTTTAACTTATTTAAGCAACTTATTTTTGGTTCTCTTACCCTGCACCCTAACAAATACAAAAGGACATTGAGCACAGCTCACAAAAGAGATGGAAAGGCTGGAAAAACCTTGCTTGGGAAGGGGCAGGTAGAACAGAAGGCTAGGTGAGTGGGTTCGCGGCAGAGAGGAAGCCACAGGGAAGTTTGATGAGGATATTCCTGTCACTGCAACTGGACCCTGGGTACTACCACTAGCATCCTTACTGTGGATACTGCATGCTGCAGGCATGGATAGGAAGAATTCTAAATTGTTCCCACATCTGTGTATCACTTGTGAAGTTTCAAAGTCCTGCTTAGTAGCATCTGCTTGGCTAAACCTAGGTCTTACTCATACCGTGGCTGCCTTGAGATACAGACAATTGAACTTTAATGATTTGTAGAGTAGGAAAGGATCCAGTTTCTGAACAAAACACACAATGAGAGATTTTTCCAAACAGAGGAAGGAGATTCAAGTCATTAGAATCTTCCAAACAAATAAAAAAATCCACATAAAATATTTTTAAGTATAGATTGTTGTCATAATTGACAAGGAATGGGCTCAGCAGTTCTCTCGTGTCTACTCAGAAATACTTTGCAATGTGGCATAGATGGTAGGAGTTAGGTTAAAAAGATAAACCAGCAGGCTTTAGCATATGATGTTTTTCTTAATCAATTACAACAAAACATTTTTTTCTTATTCTATAAAGATGAAAACAGGTTAACATCTTTTATAAACAAGACCATTACTTAACCATTTAAAAATTGTCCCTGTTCTTTTCCTATTCTAGAATATCTTGCTCAGTTTTATTGTTCAGTCCTTTTAAATGTCATCAGTATTTTCTTTATGTTTTCAGTATTCCTTTTCAATCCACTTCAGGCACAGTTCTCGTATAAGGTTTAGAGTTGGTTGTTTTAAGCCTTTAAATTATCGATTAAAAGACAATATCTAAATGTATAAGTCATGTAATTTGATAGTTTTGTTTAGTGCCTCTGAATCTTTATTAAAAGTCACACTTTATTTGGACTTATTTCAGTTTCTTGCATGTTCTTCCTTACTGTTTCAAGGCCTGTCTTATTTCTGAACTTCCTCCTAAAATACCCTCACCCCATTAACATTATAAGGCCAGGTCAGATCCCACTGTTCTTGGATCCTTTGTCTTGTATTTGTTTCAGTCCTTTGGTGTTACATTTTAACATTTGCCATTGGGTGGCAGTGTTGACTACCAGAACTTACAGTTAAACTCCATGACGTTATTCAAGTTGTAAAAACTTGCTAATTTTGTTTGTTTCAGAAAAATATAAAATCTTTTTACTCAAACTCATGAATATTTTATTCTAAAGTATTTTTTTTTCTGGGTTAGTCATATAACATATTAAGACATATTTAGTTACTTTAGGATAACATAGAAGTACATGTGAGAGAACAGTTTGCCTTGAAGAAATTCGCAGGATAGCTTACATTTTCCTTTAGAAATTTAATAATGATGAACATGGTCTCTCTGCTTTATTTAACTTTGTGGAGAGACAAGTGACAGGTAATGTATTAGATTGAATTGTTCTCTTTTAGTTTATTCTCCCCACCTAACAAAAACAGCAGATCCAACTTTTTGCAAGACCAATCACATTGTTTTTATTCCTAACCTACTTGAAAGTTGACTGTTTAAAAATAAAAGTAGCATTGAGAATGTATGTATAACAAGCCTTATTCACTAATCATTCATTTATTTTTGTAACAAAATTTTTTGAGTGCTCGACAGTCTTCTAGGTTCTTTAGATACGTTGTGGAACAAAGACGACCAAAATCTCTTTGGAGCTTACATTCAAGCTAGGAGAGACAGACCATAAATAATAAACTTATGTATAAGTATGGTGTATTAGAAAGGGGTAGTGCAATGGAAAAATACAATAGAGCTGAGAAAGAGGGATAGATAGATCTGGGGATGAGAGTTAGAATTTAAAATAGAATGGTCAGGTTAGGCCTTATTGAGAAGGTGACGTTTGAACAAAGACTTGAGCAAGTGAGGGAGTTAGCCATATAGATACTTAGGAGAAGAACATTCCAGGTAGAGGGAACAGTCAGTGCAAAAGCTCTAAGGTAGGAACATGTCTGGTGTGTTTGAGGACCAGTGTGCCTGGAATTGAATTACTGAGGGGGACATTAGCCAGATGTGAGCTCAGAGAAGTTAGCAAGGGTGATCGTTAGGAATATGGGGTTAAGGGGTTGTTGGAGTAATGCAGGTATGTGAAGAATGGAGCTAGATCAGCTAAGCCTTAGCATTGTAGGCCATCGTAAGGATTTTGACTTTTCCCCTAACTGAAATGGGGAGCCATCGAAGAATTTTGAGCAGAAGATTGACATAATTGGACTTAGTTTTTAAAAGTTTCCTATTGACTTCTATATTGAGGATAGACTATGGAAGCAGAGTACCAAGTAAGAGGCTACTGCTATAATTATAATCTAGATGAGAGATGGTAGTAGTGTAGGGGATAAGAATTGCTTGAATACTAAATATAATTTTAAAGCAGAGTTAATAGTATTCGCTGATGCATTGGATATGGGGATGAAAGAGAAGAGTCAAAGATGAGTTTAAGATTTTTGACCTTAGAGTAAGATGCAGTTGTCATCAACTGATATGAGGAAGATTTTAGGAGGAAGATCAGTTTGATTTTGGTATGTTAAGTTTGAGATGTCTTTTTAGACGTCTTAGAGGAGATGTTGAAGAGGCAGTTGGAGTTTAATGGAGAGAGGTCTGTACTGTAGCTATAAATTTGGGGGTGATTGGCTTGAAAGTATTAAGTTGGAAACTCCTGATGATACTTAAAGCCATGAGATCAGATGAGATCACCAGGGAGGTGAGCGTAGAGAGAATAGAACAAAGGACTGAGCTGTGGGTCACAATACAGTTCACAGAATATTCTGTGCTAGACAGATAGGTTCCTTCCTTATAGAAGCTTACCTAATGTTGAAATATTTACAACCACTTATTTTGTGCCTTTGATTTAGATAAGTAGGATAAACAAATCCTGATCTCAATCCTAGTTAACTCCATATTTGTCGTTTTCAACTAATCGCAACCAAAATCTGTAAAGCTTTGTTGTAAGTCTTCCACAACTCAAAAGCAGTCTGTTAGAAACCACTGATCTTTGCTAACAGAAGGGCAGTTTCTTTTCATACTGCCATAGCATCATTGACCTAAGCTCTGAGAGCCAAGTATTCTTGGAACAGATGTAGTATTTTGATTACCACTCACACAATTCATTGTTCTATAAAATTAAAATATTGTCAAATTAGCTGTGGAGATTTAAAATAAACTTAAATTGACACCTGGCCTTTGGAGATTGGTTTTATGGGCCTAGAAAATGTTTAGAATACTTTGGATACTGAAATAAAATCAAATTTTTTCTAATGATGTTAGAAGATAGGACTCTTGCGTTGATGTTATCTTGTTTTGCCTTTTATTGGAGAACTTCAGATTCAGCACACATATTAAATCATAAGACTATTTCTGGAATGGTTACAGTACGTTACATATACCTCTCTTAAAATCTCCTTTCTCAGCATAGTTTCCCTTTCCTATTAGCTATCCAATTGCTTTTTTGGAAAATTGCCTTTCACTTATTGAGAGTAATCTGGATGGGAGGGTAAGTCCAGATACTTGTATGTTATAAGCTTGATTTTTCAGCCTCTTTTTAAAATTCTCTGAATTTCCCAGTATTTTTTCAATAAATTCGCATTTTTTCCTTAAGTTAGCCAAAATTAGTTTCTGTGGCTTACAACCAAAGAAATTCAACTGATATACTACCCTAGAGATACTGTTAGAGGGTATATATGTGTATATATATATATTTTTTCTATTAGATTTAAAATATCAAAAGTGATAACTGCAGTATAGAGTTATTTATAGAAATGCAGCTCAACAACCTGCATTTGATATAGTTCACAGTTAGCAGTATTTATTTAATGTTTTCTTCTTCTTTTTTTTTTTTGAGGAAGATTAGCCCTGAGCTAACTGCTGCCAATCCTCCTCTTTTTGCTGAGGAAGACTGGCCCTGAGCTAACATCCGTGCCCATCTTCCTCTACTTTATATGTGGGACGCCTACCACAGCATGGCTTTGCCAAGTGGTGCCATGTCTGCACCCGGGATCCAAACCGGTGAACCCTGGGCCGCTGAAGCAGAACGTGTGTTCTTAACCACTGCGCCACTGGGCCGGCCCCCTATTTAATGTTTTCAATTGAGAGTTGCAAAAAGAAAATAAGTAAAATTTGGCCCTTTAAATATGTACCACCTTAGTAGTAAAATCAATATTTTTTTATGATGGCATAGATCAAATATGAATTAAAGGTATGAGCCAAAACTGTATCAAAAAGAAGTCTAAAATTCTGAAGAAAGATTAATTTTTTTCCCTGAAAAATCCCTTATTTGACTAAATCACTTTTTGCTTTCTTTTCTGGCTTTAAATGATATAGAGAAACTCTACTCAGACTAATTCTTGTTTTTAGAAATCAAAGCCTGCTGTTAAAATACTAATCAGTAGAGGGGCTGGCCCCGTGGCCGAGTGGTTAAGTTCGTGCGCTCCGCTGCAGGCGGCCCAGTGTTTTGTTGGTTCGAATCCTGGGTGCGGACATGGCACTGCTCATCAAACCACGCTGAGGCAGCGTCCCACATGCCACAACTAGAAGGACCCACAACGAAGAATAGACAGCTGTGCACTGGGGGGCTTTGGGGAAAAAAAGGAAACAAAATAAAATCTTTAAAAAAAAAAAAATACTAATCAGTAGAAGGAACAACTCATCTGCCTCGTTGTTGGGGAGGTGAAATTTTACTTCTGGATTTTCCATTCTCTGTCTTTGTACATAGCAACTGTAGTTTTTCTAGAAACATCAGAAGTTAGTATATAAATCTGTTCATAAATTTGAGGGACCTTTGGGGGATTGCTGTTTTGCTCACCTGAAGACTTTAAATCTTTATCCTTCTTTATGGAAGCAAAGTTATTTTATAAATTTAATTTGTGTAAAAGCAAATAACACTTTTTGTACTGATTTCCACTATAAACTCAGAGCTGGATTCCTTTAGAAATACTTTTCCAGTGCAAAGTAATTAGGAAACTTTGAAAAGGAAGAAGGAATGTAATTCAGTAGTCTAGAATTGCTTTGGAAAGACTTTCAAAACTTTGTAGTACTTTCTTTATTCTAGATTTTGTTCTTTGCCATTATTTCTCAATTCAATTTACCTGTGGTTATAGGAATTTTTTACTTGAAATTTTACTTTTTTCTCTTGGCATGTATATTTATAATATCCAATAACACTAGACCTCATTAACCTGTTTTGCCTGCAGACTTAATTATACTTAGTTTCCTCCTGTGCATATAAAATGAAGGGGTTGACTTAATAACAACAATAAGGTTGCTATTATGAAGCTTTTATTGTAGTATTAAATATTAAGTACAATCTCATTTTATTTTCGTAGAATCTTATATTATTCTAGGTTTAATCTCCATGGTTAAACTGAAGCTTAGAGAAGTTCCGTAACTTGTCCAAGATGTCATAGCTAATAAATAGGAAAGATAGATTCGACTTTATAGCTCATGCTCATAATCTTTTATAGTTCTAAGATTATTTTCATTTATTCATTCATTCATTCATTCATTCATTTATTTATTCATTCATTCAGGAAGTGTATGCTGAGGCCAATCCCCTAGGCTTTGTTAAGGATTTTTCATTTTATTTTAAGTCTGATGGGACATCATTGAAAGATTTTGAGTAGAGGAATCCTAAGAGTGGATTTGCGTTTTTAGTCATTCTGGTTGCACTGTGAGGAGTTGAATATGATGGGAAGAGAGCAATAGAAATAAGGAGTCCAGTTTGGAGACTAGTGCAATAGTCCAGGTAAGAGTGAATGGTGGCTTGGACTAGGATAGTAGTTGTAAAGGAAGGGTTAGGAAAGTAGTTGGAATCTGGTAGGGGTGATAGAATTTAAAACTGTTTATAATTGTAAGGTACAGACAGACAGCAAACAGTCAAAATGGTTTCTGGCCTTAGGACTGGAGCAGGATCCTGGATGAGCCATACTGTGCCAGACATTACTCCTTTAGTTGTTGATTGTGGAGGGGTCTGGATTATCTCAGAGGAGGAGCTAGGGGAGCTGGGAAGGGAAGCGGGTAGGGTACTTGACTACTTGAGGCAGCATCTACTTACCGGTGATCATTGAAACATTTCCATACGTTAGTAATTGGGAAGGCTGTCTCTCTGCATACCCACTTAATGTCAGTGCAGAGCTTGTTGGTGGGTTGGCTATGGGGTGTGGGGGAGAGAAAGCTCAAGAATAGCACCATGGTTTTTGCCCTGAGCAGGGGTGAATGGAAAGTGCTATTTCCTGAGATGATCATGAGATGGTGAATGAGCAAAATTCGGGGCAAGAAATTAAGATTTTAGTTTTGGATATGTTAAGTTTGAGATGATTACTAGACATCCAAGCGGAAATGTCACGTAGGTAGTTTGACTCTGAGCCTGGAATTCAAAAGAGATTGTGGGGCCAGAGATGTGAATTTGGGAGGGATCAGAGTATAGTTCTAATCTGTATCATTAAATAACAGCCTTTTCCCCTCAAAAATCTCTTGGCAGCCTGTCACTAATGCCTAAAATTATAGCATTAGAAATTCATTTATGCTCTTTGGATTATTAAACTACACATAACTTGGATTATTAAACTACACATAACCTGTGGAAAAGGTAGCATATTAAGTTTTTATGAAAACCCACTGTAATGTGAATTAGTTTATTAGATCCTTTTCGAGACATCTGAGATCTGCTTACCTTGAGGAGAGTCCCATATTGAGAGAAGTTATGCAGAAATGTTACATGAGGGGCCAGATTATGAAGTGATAGAAGATTTTTCATGGACTTATTTTTATAAAAAGGGAGTCTTAGATGGCCATAAATGTAGATATCAATATTAGATTTTTAATAGATGAAGCCTTTGTGTGTGTAAGGTATTCTTTATAGTTATTTGTGTTTTAAATTAATATTGATAGATTTACATTTCTAGTCATTTTAGTTATAGAATCTAGAAAGCTACAAATTGACATCTAATTTTCATTAAATTTTTAAGTCGTATTCATAGATCTTTCATTCTATTTATAAACTTACTAATTTAGAGTAAGATAAAGACCATCTGTAGAGTTTGGCTATATACCATTCCTTCTAATAATTACTAGAAGTTACATAAAGTATGGTAGTAAAAAAGATAGGAAGAATTTTGACTGCTATTTTCTTTTGTGTAGAAATTAGGTATTTTAGATTACAGAGTAAAATTGAAAATCTCTAGACCCTGGTTTTCTGTATTAAACATAGTATTTAGTTCAAATAAATTAATTAAGTTAATAAATTTAGTGATTAGTACTATCTTCCTATAACCGCTCTAACAAATTACTACCAACTTGGTGTCTTAGAACAGCACACATTTATTAATCCCTTACCATTCTGCAGGTTAGAAGTCGGAAGCTGGTTTCCCTGGGCTGAAATGAAGGTGGTGGCAGGGCCACGCTCCCTCTAGAGGCTTTAGGAAAAAATCCGTTTCCTTGACTTTTCTGCCTCCTAGAGCTGCAGTTCCTACATTCCTTAGCCTCTTTTCCCATCTTCCATCTTCAAAGCTTGCAGCACAGCAGCTTGCTTCAGTAGTCATAGTACTTTCTTCCTCTGTAGTCAGATCTCCCTCTCTTGTAAGGACACTTGTGATTACATGTAGAGCCCACTTGCATAATCCAGGGTAAACTACCCAGCTCAGGATCCTTAATTTAATCATATCCACAAAGTCTCTTTTGCCAGGTAAGGTAACATTCATAGGTTCCAGTGATTAGGACCTGGATATCTTTGGGGGCAATTATTCAGCCTACCACAAACTTGCTCTAAAATATTTTGTGTTAGTGCAGTAGAAACATATTACTGATTTAAATATATTCCTGACTTTTTGAAGAGTTTTACATGCCATTATTCCTTATCAAACGCTTTGCCAAGTAATACCCAGATATTATTTGACTGCTTTCAACTCTTTGCCTTTAGGTGGTAGACTGTTTTTAACTTTTTATTTAGAAAGAATTTCAAATTTATACAAAAGTTGCAAGAATAAGAATAGTGCAAAGAATATCTGAATGCCCTTTACAGATTCACCTATTGTTAACATTTTACCCTATTTGCTTTATTATTCCTGACTTAAATGATTTAAAATAAATCTTGTCAGCTTAAAAAGCAAATTCACCTGTTTTGCCCTCAAAATGAGTTTATTCAGGAATAACCAGCAGAACTGCCGTTCAGGATGTGCGTGCTGTGGCAAACCACAGGCAAATCTGGAAAACAAAGCAGGGGAGCTGTTTTTATAGAGAAAAGGAGGGAGTAGGAAGGGGCTGTTCTAAAGGAAAGTCCATGGGGGGAAAGGAACAGTTCAGGGTGACAGTGGCTTCTGATTGGCTGAGCTGTAGCACTTCTCATTGGCTGGGCTGTTGCTGAGTAGGGAGAGAAGTCTTCCTTCAGTGGTAAAGTAGTTTTACTTCCTGTGGAAGACCCAAGCGTAGGTCTCTTCCTGTTTGTAATTGATGATATGTGATAGGGTATGGGAGTTCCCTCTACAGGCTTTCCCAACTCTAGTTTAGTTAAGATTCTTTTATTAATTTCCACAGTCTACATTTTCTCTTTAAGAAAACAAGATACAGGGGCTGTGTCCATGGCCGAGTGGTTATGTTCACCTGCTCCTCTTCTGCAGCCCAGAGTTTCTCTGGGTCGGATCCAGGCCATGCTGAGGTGGTGTCCCACATGGCACAGCCAGGGGAACTCACAACTAGAATATACAACTATGTACCAGGGGGCTTTGGGGAGAAGAAGAAGAAGGAAAAAAAAAGAAGATTGGCAACAGATGTTAGCTCAGGTGCCAATCTTTAAAAAAAAAAAAGAAAACAAGATACAAAATTCATACCAGTAGCTATATTATTTATATGTAATGTCTATACGATCTCATTTCTCTTCAGTTAAATTAGAGGTTGGCAAACTTTTCTGTAAAAGGCCATGTAAGTAAATTTTTTGGCTTTGCAGATCATATGATTTCTGTTGCAACTAGTCAGCTCTGCTGTTACAGTGCAAAAGCAGCCGTACACAATATTTAAATGAATGAGCATCTGTGTTCTAATAAAACTTTATTTACAAAAACTGGTAGTGGGCTAGATTTTGCTCATGGGTTGTTGTTTACCTACCTGAGTTAAATGAGTTCTAAGTGATTTAGAATTGTAGTTAAAATTAGTTTTTTGTAAAATCAGCATGTTCCTTTGATTTCTTTGATTACCAAGGAATAGTTCACAGTCTTTTCACTCAGAAATAGTGAAGTTTTCTATATCTGATTCAAAAGATGGTGTCGTTATCAAGGAGATAATCTAGAGTGCTGCCTAATTGCACATATTTTAGTGTCATTAGAATTAAAATAATTTATGAGTCCTTAAGTTTGATGAAAATGTATTTCCTTTAGGAGCATTCCTCCCATTACTTAAATTTGAGAAGCAATGATCTAGGATGGTCTCCTACAGTTTACAGATGAGATAACCAAGACTCAGGAGTAACATCATGAATATAGATAAGAAAAGGCAATGTTTTCAACTTAGAGTATTTAAGTTGTCCTACACTAATTAATAATTTTTGTTTTACTATGCAGAATAATTTTTTATGTTTAAGGATTATAAACCTCCCTGCTGATGCCAATTTTGGTTGTTCTTAATGATCCTAAGAAAAAATGTAATTTTTGTTTTTATATTTGTTTAATAGTTTGCAATTTACAAATGCTGTCATTTCCGCTGTCTTAAAAAATTAAATATTCATAATAACCCTTAAGGGATAGATTGTTATTTCTATTTTATAGATAAAGGCTTGATGATTGGAGAGGTAAACAGACTTGCCCAAGGTCACACTTCTAGTAAGTGACAGAACTTGGATTTGAGTACATTGTTTTCCATTCTAACATTCTAGTAGCATACTAAAGTAAATCTGAAATTTTATGTTATTTAAATAATTCTTTTAGATTGTTATATTTATTTGAACGTATCCAAGTCTGATTGAGTGTATACTTTTTTTTCCCCTGTAGGAATTATATTTGCTGTTAGAATTTTCCCTATAAGCTATATTTCAGACTATTTATTATGCCCATTAATTACATGTGTTAATATGATGAGCATTGAATTCTTAAGTTCTCTTAATCTGCATATTCTTTTTCTATAATCTAAGGTCTTTGTTTAATGCATTGTGTTGTTTGATTTTTTTTTTTTAAATAGGTCCTGATTGTTCTTTGAATGTTCCTTCTACTGAATCTTACTGGATTCTGCCAAATGTTAAACCCTTCAGTCCTTCTGTAGGTCGGGCTTCCCATAAAGCAGTTTTACATGGGAAATTTATGTGGGTGATTGGTGGATATTCTTTTAACTACAGTTCTTTTCAAATGGTCCTGAAGTAAGTATTTTTTGGTTTTTTAAAATTTTCAAAATCTACTTTTTTAAGCTGGATTTTTTTGGTAATAAGGCTATCCTTAGTGTCTTATTTTATTGCTGTCCAAATTTATGAATGATTATTTTTGTGATAGTACCTATTTGCTACGTGGGACTTATTTGAGAATATATGAACTCAATATATCTGTAGTTAATTATTTGTCATTGTGCATATAGCTTTGTTTTGTGTAGGAATTTCATTACCGTTCTAGAGTGCTTTCAATGTATTCTGAGTGAGAAAATATTAATTTCAAATAAGTGCAGGCCATGCCTGTATTGGTCATTGTGAATCTTGCTACCTCTTATTTTTTCAATTTGAAGTGTAATTGCTTATATAAAAATACTCTCAATTTGTTCTGTAAGTTTTCATTTACCTGAACTTTTACTTTGTATTTACTTTACAAGCTTTTGTTAGAAAGTGCCAGTATTATAAAATAGATAGCATCTACTGTTGGCTCAATGGAGATTGTCCTCTGCATGATTGGAGGATAAGGGAAATCGCCTGTATACCAGCTTTATCTGATTTTTTTTCCATCAGGGTGGTAGTATTTTATGAACCATTCAATAACAGAATAAAGGCGGAAATAAGAATAATTTATCAATGTTGTTTTCAGGGATAATATTAATAATATGTAGTAACTGGTACAACTTGGGCATCAACCAATCAGAACTGACTGGACAATATACCATAATGGTGTGTACCAAATAGGATTGCTAGATTTAGCAGGTACATGTACAGGACACTCAGTTAAACTTGAATTTCAGATAAACAGTGAATAATTTTTTAATACAAATAGGCCCCTTGCAATATATATATATATATTTTTTGGTTTTGTCCTAAATATTGCATGGATCATATTTAAACTAAAAAATTATTTGTTGTTTACCTGAAATTCAAATTTAACTGAGCATCCTGTATTTTATCTGGCAATCCTGCCCGCTGAAAATCCCTTGTTATTCTTGGGGATTTAAAAAATTCTACTGTGTATAAGAAGAGATATGACTAGAATTAAAGTATAAGATAAAATAAATTCTGGAGAGAGGGATGAAGAGTTTTAGGTAAATATTTAGGTGAACAGTTAGAATTCTATAACAATATATCTAGGATAAGATACAGCAGAAAGAATTGAAAGAGAGTTGATGGGGTTAAAATGATTTAAGATTTGAAAAGAACTTGAAGAAATAATGAGATTTAAATGTGTAAACAGAAATTAACTATGATTAATGAAAATGAAAAGCCTGTGAAAATAGAGTAGAGCTTTGGATTAAGTTGTGATATTTGCAAAGTAGAGACAAAGAGTATAATTGTCAAGGAAACATGGAAATCTTAAAAATTTGTGCTCTAAGTTCAATAGCATATTTAAAATTAAGTGATGAATATTACTTGATATTCTCCTAAACTTAGATATTTTCCATTGAACCAGATAGTTTAACTTTTGTTTTGTCTAAAACCTGTTTCTTTTGGTTGCAGTATTTATTTATTTAGTTTTGTTATAAACTATGAGGTAGCAGATTAGAAGTAACTTTGTTGCTGTTTTCACAGGTTAGAGAATATTTTTTTGTTATTCTAAATGTAGTTCAATTGTAGGTAAGGATATTTAAATAGCATTTAGAAGTGATAGTGTCAGTCATAAGTTGATTTATCTTCTATAGTAGAATTTAATTGAGGTGTAGATGTTACATTATTAAGACAGAATTATTCAGTAAATAAAAGTTCTGTATTAGTGTCTATTAAATTAGAGAATATTTCACAGAACATATATACATTGACATTAGTGAATATTAACATGTATGCATGGGCAGAGTGAACTGTTTTGAACACTTACTGTGTGCTTGATACTTGGGATATATCGGTGGACATAATAAATGTCCCTGTCTTTGTGGAGTTAGTGAGGAAAGACAAGGCAATTGGAAAAAGCCTTGGTTACCACAGTAAATAAGAAGATTACAAGTAAATTACATGTATTCACCTGTATGCATATTTAAAGATAGATAGATAGCGAGATAGATAGCAGGGATAAGCAAATCAGGAGTGCCAAAGAGAAGGGAGTTGGCCTTATAAGTGTAGTGGTCAAGGTAGGCCTCGCGGGAAAGGTGAAAACTGAGCAAATGCTTGAAGGAGGTTAAGCATTGGCAGTGCAGTTAATCTGGAGGCAGAGAAAACAGCCAGACAAAAGCCTTAAGGTAGGAGGTACTACTTGGAAAGTTCAAGAAGCAGCAGGAGGCCCGTGCGACTTGCATGGAATAGATGAGAGGGAAGCATGAAATTAGAGGGATAATGGGGGAGGGAGACAAATCATGGAAGGTGTTGTAGATCTTTCGGGGGTCATTGGAGCGTTTGAGCATGCTTTGACTTACATTTTAAAAAGAGTCACTAGGCCTACTCTGTGGAAAATATACTGGGACTGGGAGGACGAGTAGAAACAGGGACTGAGGTAGGATGAGATTATCATGGGAATGGGTTCTAGATAGAGAGGAGGACCAAGAACTGAGATGAGGCACCATGTCACTAGGAGATTGGGGAGAAGAGGAGAAACCAGCAAAGGAGACTGAAATGGAATGACCAGTGAGAAAGGAAAACCAAAAGAGTGTGGTGTCTTTGAGGGCAAGGGAAGAGACTATATGAGGAGCAAGGATTGATTAACAGTGTCAAATGCTAATGATTAACCAGGTCAAGGAAAATGAGGACTGAAAAGTGCCCATGGATTTAGCATGAGGAAGTTGTTCTTAACAAAAGCACTTTTGCTGGAGCATTGTTGTTAAAAGCCTGACTGGATTTAGTTTAAGAGAGAATGGAAAGGTGCAGGGAGGGGCAATAAAGAAATGGGACAGTAACAAAATGGGGCGGTAGCTTGAAGGGGAAGTAGTGAGGTCAGGAGAAATTTTTTTTTTTAAATAAATGGAGAAAAAAACACCATGTTCGTATGCTGATGACCCTTATCTAGTAAGACCAAAAAAATGGTGAGAAGGAAATAGATGAGAGAGCTGCTGGAGTGTTGTGAGATCTAGTGCACAAGGAGAACAGTAGTTTATTTATAGCAGGAGTCAGCAAACGGCAGAGTAGGGCCAGAGGGCCCAGGAACTAAAAAGGGTTTTTGCATTTTTAATGGGCTGTAAAAAAGAAAGAAAAATGTGTAAGACCAAGGTGGTCCCCAAAGCCTAAAAGATTTACTATCTGGCTCTTTACAGAAACAGTTTGCTGAGCTCTAATTTATGGTAACTTGGTGGAAAGCAGTGTGTTGGGTGCGGATGCTGGTAGGTAGGTAGATGTGGCGGTGCAGACCTGGGGAAGCTGTGTTCTGGTTGATTATATTTTCTCAGCTGTATCATACACGTGTATCCTGTAACTCCAAGGTACGAAATAAGTTAAACATAGTACTGAAAACAGTTTTTGGTAGCCCTTTTTTTTTTTTTGTGAAGGGAGCTTCCTTGCCTTTCCTGATGAGTTGGAGAAAGAAAGAGAAAAGAGGAAATAATTGATAGAGAGCTTCTTAAACAAGGTTCTAGTCAGTTCTTGGCTGGTGCTTCCTTTTGTATGTTTTGGCAAATTGAGATTTGAGTGCAGAGTGTGATAATGACAGCTGAACGGGAATGCTGTTAGATAAGCCTTTGAGATCCATAGTTTGGAACTTCTGTTTTCATATGTGTATTTTTAGATTACTAGAACAAATATTAATTTTCTTTTTGTATCCTGTAATCCAATAGTACCTTGTTTTTACCGAAGCTTCTCTTACTAGATTCATTTTGCACAATCTCAAAAAAGTGATTCGTAAACAAGCTATGTATGCACATGTGAAATACATAAATTCTTGGTTGACTTATATAATGCTAAGCTAAGTGTGTGTAACAGAATAAAAATGAATACATAAAGCAAATGGCTATGGTAAAAATGGAGAGAATTTTCATTTATTTCCAAAAGAAAAAGCTTGCTTTTTAAAACAATTTAAAAATGCAGAACAACTCACTATTGTTTGGGCTAATCAATGGGTTGAAATTATTAAAGGCAATTGAAAAAATTAATTCCAGTGATAAATAGCCTAGTCAAGTTAATGTATGTTGTACATTCAGGTGATTGAATCCTAATTTAGAGTAGGTATGAGTCTTTATGAAAAATTTTTAATATGGTACGTGAAATTATGAGTTTATTCTAAGTGTTGTTTGTTTTGTTTTTTAAAGATTTTGTTTTTCCTTTTTCTCCCCAAAGCACCCCTGTACATAGTTGTGTACTTTTAGTTGTGGGTCCTTCTAGTTGTGGCATGTGGGATGCCACCTCAGCATGGCTTGATGAGCAGTGCCCTATCTGTGCCCAGGATCTGAACCGGTGAAACCCTGGGCCGCCAAAGCAGAGCGAGCGAACTTAACCATTCAGCCCCTAATTGTTTTTAAATTTAATGAATAGTTGAATACAAGTGAAGAAAGCATATGCAAATTAAGAAACTGAAAATGAATCTTAGTTTATGAAGTTATTTTCTTTTCTTGCTTTTAGTTATAATTTAGAAAGCAGTATATGGAATGTAGGAACTCTGTCAAGGGGACCTCTCCAGAGATATGGACACTCTCTTGCTTTGTATGAGGTATGAATCCTGCTTTTTAAATTTTAATCATTTTCTTTTTTAGTTTACCTTAGAGAAAAAAGTACTAAATCTCAGATTTATTTCAAACACTAATAGGAACAAAAGATTATTTGGGTCACAATAACTTGAGATATCACAGACTCATGTCCTATTTTAGTAAAAAAATGCATTTTAGTACAATCCTCCATTGAACATGAGAAGAAATGAAGATTGAGTTTTTGTCATTAGCTTTATACCTGGTCATCAGGTCAATTACTTTCTTTTAAATTGTGGTAAATATACATGACATAGAATTTACCATTTTAAACATTTTTAAGTGTAGAGTTCAGTAACATTAAGTATATTCAGTTGTTACGCAATCATTACTACCTTATCTCCAGACCTTTTTTCATCTTGCAAAACTGAAGTTCTATACTCGTTAAACAATAACTCCCCATTCCTCACTTCAGCTGACCCTGGCAATCACCACTCTACCTTCTGTCTCTGTGAGTTTGTCTACTCTAGGTACCTCATATAAGTGGAATCATACAGTATTTGTCCTTTAACGAGTAGCTTATTTCAGTTAGCATAATGTCCCCAGGTTCGTCCATGTTGTAGCATATGTCAGAATTTCCTTCCTTTTTAGGCCTGAATAATATTCCGTTGTGTGTATATACCACATTTTCTTTATCCAGTCATCCACCGATAGACACTTGGGTTGCTTTCACCGTTTTGGCTATGGTGAATAATGCTGCTATGAACATGCATATGCAAATACCTGTTCAAGTCCTTGCTTTCAATTCTTTTGGGTAGATTGCCAGAAGTAGATTATATGGTAATTCTATTTTTAATTTTTTGAGGAATTGCCATATTATTTTCCATGGTAGCTGTACCATTTTGCCTTCACACCAACAGTATACAAGGGTACCAGATCTTCCACATCCTTGTCAACACTTGTTATTTTCTGGTTTATTGATAATAGCCATCCTATAGGTGTGAAGCAGTATCTTATTGTGGTTTTGATTTGTGTTTCCTTAATGATTAGTGACGTTGAACATCTTTTCAAGTGCTTGTTGACTATTTTTATGCCTTCTGTGGAGGAACGTGTATTCAAGTCCTTTGCCCATTTTTCAGTCAAGTCTTTTGTTTTTTTGTTGTTGAGTTGTAGGAATTCTTTATATATTCTGGATGTTAACCCCAAATCAGATAGATGATTTGCAAATGTTTTCTCCCATCTGTGGGCTGTTTTTTCACTCTGTTGATAGTGTCCTTTGATGTGCGAAAGTTTTTAATTTTGACATCATCCAATTTATCTATTATTTCTTTTGTCACCTGTGATTTTGGTTTCATATCCAAGAAATTATTGCCAAATCCAGTGTCATAGAGACTTTGCCTGTGTTTTCTTTTAAGAGTTTTAAAGTTTTAGTTCTTATGTTTAGGTCTAGTCCATTTTGAGTTAATTTTTGTTTATGGTGAAAGGTAAGGGTCCACTTTTGTTCTTTTACATGTGGATATTCAGTTTCCCCAGCACCATTTGTTAAAAAGTCTGTCTTTTCCCCATTGAGTGGTCTCGGGACCCTTGTTGAAAATCCTTTGACCACATGTGTGAGAGTTTATTTCTTGGCTCTTTATTCCTTTGTTCTGTGTTGGTGTTTAGGCCAGTGCCATACTGTTTGTATTACTGTGGTTGTGTAGAAAGTTTTGAAACGAGGAAGTGTGAGACCTCCACCTTTGGTCTTGTTTTTCAAGTTTGTTTTCCTATTCAGGGTACATTAAGAATCCATATGAATTTTAGGATGGATTTTTCTCTTTCTGCAAGATTGGGATTTTGATAGGGATTGCATTGTAATCAGTTATTTTTATGTACTTGTGGGATTTATGATTTAGCATGATTAAAATGACAGATTACTTAACTGGTTTTTATTTTGAATCAACAAAGATTGTGGTCTGTGACTAGACCCCTCAAATCAAAATTTGTATATTTTGTGTGCTTAAGAAAATTTGGAAGATACAGGAGTAATATAAAGAATAAACTATCACTCTTCTTTTTTCTATGCATATGCATGTTTTAAAAATAAAATAAAAATCTCTAGGTATATATAATATATATACGTTTGTTTTATTTTAGTTTTTTTAATTTCATTTTTTTGTAACTTTATTGAGATATAATTGACATGCTATACAGTTCACTCATTTAAAGTGTACAATTGAATGGTTTTTAATATATTCAGAGTTGTGCGACCATCTCTTGCAGATTTGTGCAAAATTGCAGAGTTGTGTAATCAATTTTAGAACATTTTCATCATTTCCCAAAGAAACCCTGTACTCTTTAGCTATCACCCCAAACCTCGTCATCCTCCCAGCCTCAAGCAATCATGAATCTTCTTCCTGTTTCTATAGATTTGTGTTTTCTGGACATTTCAGTTAAATGAAATTGTATACTTTGTGGCTTCTGACTGGAATGCTGTGGCATGTATCGGTACTTCATTTTTACGGCTAAATAATACTCTGTGGTATGGATAATACTATATTTTGTTTGTCCATTCATTAGTTGATGGACATTTGAGTTGTTTCCACCTTTTGGCTATGATGAATAATGCTGCTGTGAACATTCATGTATAAGTTTTTGTGGACATACGCTTTCATTTTTCTTGGGTGTATACATAGGATTAGAATTGCTAGGGCTAACAGTAACTCTATATTTAACTTTTTTGAGGAACTTCTAGACTGTTTTCCAAAGTAGTGGTACCATTTTACATTCCCACCAGCCATATATGGTTTCCAGTTTCTACACATCCTTTCCAACACTCATTAGTATCTTTTTGATTATAGCCATCTTAGTGGATGTGAAGTGGTATCTTGTGTTTTGATTTGCATTTTCCTATTGACTAATGATGTTGAGTATCTTTGCATGTGCTTATTGACTGTGTATTTTCTTTGGAGAAATGTCTATTTGAGTCCTTTGCCCATTTTGAAATTATTTGTTTTTTTATTATTGAGATATAAGAGTTCATTATGTATTCAAGATACAAATACCTTGTCAGATGTATGACTTGCAAATATTTTCTTCCATTTTGTGAACTTTCACTTTCTTGATGGTGTCTTTTGAAGCACAAATTTTTTAAATTTGATTAAATCCAATTTATCTTTATTTTCTTTTGTTGCTTGTGATTTTGGTGTTATATCTAAGAATCCATTGAAAATCCAAAGTCATGGATTTAGCCCATGTTTTCTTTTAAGAGTTTCATAGTTTTTGTTTTTATATTTAGATCTTTGATTCATTTTGAGTTAAGTTTTGTATGTGGTGTGCAGTAAGGATTCAAGTTCATTCTTTTGGATGTGGCTATCCAGTTTTCTCAGCATCATGTGTTGAAGAGACTATCTTTCCCTATAGAATGGTCTTGGCACTCTTCCTGGATATCAGTTGGCCATGGATGTATGGATTTATTTCTGGACTCTTAGTTCTCTTGATTTATATATCTGTCTTTATGCCGTAGCACAGCTTGTTGATTACTTTTGCTTTATAGTAAGTTTTGAAATCGAGACGTGTGAGTTCTCCAATTTTATACTTCTTCTTCAAAATTGTTTGGATATTCTGGTCCCTTGCAATTCCATGTGGATTTTGGAATCAACTTGTCAATTTCTACAAAGAAGCCATCTGGGATTCTCATTGAGATTGCTTTGAATCTGTAGATTAATTTGGAGAGTATTGCCATCTTAACAATATTAAATCTTCTGACCCATAAACGTGGGATGTCTTTCCATTCATTTAGATCTTTTAAAATTTCTTTCAACAGTGTTTTGTATTCAGAGTATAAGTTTGGAATTTCTTTTGTTAAATTTATCCCTAAGTATTTTACTGTTTTTGATGCTTTTGTAAGTTGAATTGTTTACTTAGTTTCATTTTTGGATTGTTTGTTGCAAGTGTATAGAAATATAATAGACTTTTTGTACAGTGATCTTATATTCTGCAATGTTGCTGAACTCATTTTATTAGCTGTACTTGTTTTTTTTCTTTTCTTGGATTTCTTAGGCAGGTCTGTATAAAATTCGTATCGTCTACAAATAGAAATATTTTACTTCTTTTCCGATCTGGATGCCTTTATTTAGTTTTTGCCTATTTTCTCTGGCTAAAACCTTGAGTACAGTGTTGAAGTGGCAAAAGCAGGTGTCTTTGTCTTGATCCTGACCTTAGTGGGAAAGATCTAGTCTTTCACCATTAAGTATAACATTAGCTGTGTGTTTTTCTTAGATGCTCTTTATTAGGTTGAAGAAATTCCTTTCTATTCCTACGTTGTTGAAATAGTAATGATTTATATCATTCATGTGTCATTTGTTTCAATCATATGTGATTGAAATCATTTGTATAATTTATAAGTGCTATAAAATATCTGCCCAGAGGCATGAGAAATGGTAATAAAAATGTACTCCACATAACACACAAATGTCGTCTGCCTTTTTGGTGAACAGTTCTTGATGAAAACAATGAATGACTGGGAATAGCACAAAACAGTATACCTAGATGGTAAAATTTAAATATAACAACTGGAGACTCAACTACTAGGATAAAAAAAGTATAGTTAATTGACTGTATGAATGTTTTAAATAAAATATTTTAAAGTAACTTTTTGAAAGCATGGATTTTTTTCCCCCTCTTCTTGTAAGTAAAAACGTTAATTATCATTACTCATGTGTTCCCATTTGACTTTTTACAAATAGGACTATGTATTAGGCGTGTTGTGAGCAATTACTAAAATTTAATGTTTAAGTTAGCCTTATTTTTAATTACTTTATATTGCTAAGAAATAACTATTTTGTTTATTAATATATGTTTTTAATTTACAGGAAAACATCTATATGTATGGAGGCAGAATTGAAACAAATGATGGCAATGTCACAGATGAATTATGGATTTTTAACATACATAGTCAGTCATGGAGTACAAAATCTCCTACTGTGCTTGGACATGGTCAGCAGTATGCTGTGGAGGGACATTCAGCACATATTATGGAGTTGGATAGTAGAGATGTTGTCATGATCATAATATTTGGATATTCTGCAATATATGGTTATACAAGCAGCATTCAGGAATACCATATCTGTGAGTTACTTTGAAAATGTAACTTTATACTCTTTTCTTTCTTGGTTGAGAATATTTTTATGTTTAATAAAATCTTCATATAAATTTAGTCAAATGTGGAATTATTTGACATCAAAATTATAAACCAAGAATTAATACTTTTTAATATAAGCTTTTTGATTTTGTTAGATTTTGTCCTTTAATATTTAAGTTTATCTTCTTAGCCAAATGTGGCGAAATATTGCATACTAGTCACATTTTTCAAAGAATTGAGAATATTTTTAAATTCCAATAGATGGTGCTGTTTCTTTGGATTTTACTTATGAACCAACAGCTAAAACTAACCCAATCTCTTTACTATGCATTCCATGACTACAGGATTTTTCATTTTCCAGAGTTCTGTTCCTAATCTTATTTCAACATCTCTGTGTATGTACTACTCTTTTAAAGTAAGCTTCCCAAGGATAGTCTGTTGACTTCTATAAGAGATTATTATCTGTGTGTGAAGGTGACCGGGGCAATCTACACGTGACTTTCTGTACTGTAGTCTTAAATCCTCTTCTTTGTTTTCTGGTAGTTCATTTTTTAAAAATTATTTATGACATTTTCAAACAGTTGTAAGCTTTTTTTTTTTTTTAAATTTGCTACAAACATATATAACCTGTGGTTGCTATTTAGATTCAGGAACATACTCCGTTTCTGGCTCTGGCCAAATTATGAACTCAAGTGTTTGTCTCTTTTGTGTATAGACAACTATGTACAACTGTTTGGAGTCCTTGTGCAGTCTTAGTGAGGAGACTCACTCACAGATCACCCTTAGCAGCAACAAGAGAGTGCTTGTGTGCTCGGAGGAAGACTGGCCTTCTGAATACTCCACTGTCTCCCCTGCAGTCCTTTCAAGTGATCGGTTTCTTTTCCATATCCCAGTACAGCTGGGCTGAAAATGGGATATGGATCCTTCTTGCTTCTTATTGCCATTTCCACTCTGTTTTCCTTCCTTCCTCCTTTAAATCACTCAGCTTTGAATCTTATGTCATCATACCAAACCACTTATTGCTTCTCCTTCTTGGACTCTTCTCTTTCTCCTCAGATCGCTGTGTTTTATTCTTTGAAGAATATAGCTTCTGGCTCACTGTCACTATTTCCCACATACATTAACCAGATGTTTTGATGATTTCAGTATCTACTTAGAAAACACTTCTTCAAATACCTGACCTCTCGTTTCTTGATCTCTCTTCCAAACATCTTATTTTCCATCCTACTTGAGTCACTCTCTCCCATTGTCATATTCTTCACCTTATGTGCCTGCAATGAATCACTAATTTCCAGTTCAAGTATCTTACTCTTCAAGTGCCACTGATTTTTCCAGCTTACTTCTTCTAGTACCCAAACTCTGATAATGCTTCAGACTTACCAGAGCCTTTAGTCCATTGAGCCTCCTGTCAGTTTTTCATTCTCTCTCACTCTCTTGTCCATACTTCTAACCTTATCCAGCTTTAAGTTCATAATCACCAATCTCTCTTCCAGCTCTCCAAGATGACTGTTTCATATATTCTCCTCTCTTCAAACTCCCAACACTTCCTTCTCCATCGTTACTCTCAGCTGATGAGCTTACTTCTTATTTTACTGAGAAAATAGAAGTAATCTAAGGAGAACTTCTGCTGATGGGAACATTTTGGAGTGCACTGGTTAATAAGCAAGGCTCCATTGAATAAGCCTGCTTATGTACATTATTGTCATAACAAACTCATGACAGTTTGGAGCAAATGTAGCTGAGTCATTCTGGTTTTTCAGAGGGGCCTAAGAGTTGTTTGAACAAGAGATAAAAATGTTTTATATAGAAAGGTTGTTTTGTTTTTTGATTTCGTGATTAATTTTTGTTTTTATTATAGTGTTCAGGGAGTGTTGTAGGTATTCTTTCTATGTTTTGTAATTTATTGAGATTTTCTTTGCAGCCCAATCTTTATAAATTATCTATAGGCACTTGAAAAGGAGACAGATCCTATAATATCAAGATATGGTGTTTGATATATATATATATATATATCAAATCTACTTTATTGATTATACTGTTTAGGTCTTTTGTTCCTTATTATTTCTTGTACTTTATCATGCTTTGAAAATTAATTAAAGTCTAAAAATATTAGTTTATTTTTGCCTATTTCTCCTTGTGTATTCTGGAATTTATGCTTTATGGGAGTTGCTATTATGGATATTCATAACTGTTATATCTTTATTGTGAATTATATCTTTTAATGCTATAAAGTGCTTTGCTTGTTTAATGTTTTTTGACTTGATTTCTGCCTTGTCTGATATTAATATTATGGCTCTTGGTGTTTTTTTGGGGTGGAGGTCAATATTTTCCTGGTATAATTTTGTCCATCTCTTTATTGTTAATCTTTCAGAATCACTTTGTTTTAAATTTATCTCTCGTACACAAGAGAAGTTAGACTTTGCTTTCTGATCCCATCTAGATTTTGTACGTTTTCTGTATGTGTTTTACAGTTTTTAAAGTCACTGTGTTGTCTTTTCTTTTTGTTTTTAATCATAGCTCTTCTTATGTTCAGGGAGATGAGGCCCAATTTTTTGTAGGAATTGAGTGTGGTGGTTATCGAGACCTGCCTCCATTAGGCTTCTTGCATACTCCTTGTTTCTCGTCCTCCTTTCTGCATTCATGTAGTTTCTCTGTCTGGCTCTCTTGGTTTCACTTTTTGCATATTCTTGCCTGATTTGGAGTTTGTGGCTTTTTTTAATTCCCAGTTTCTCCAGAAATTTAGTTTTCTTTTTCTTCCACTTCCCCCCCACGTTTTCCTTATTGTTTTCTATGGGAAGATTCAGAATTAAACTGTCACCATGCTTGTACTTGAAACATAGGTTTTGACTTTTTGAAGTTTTAAAATGAATACTTAACTAAGTCTAAAGTTAACTAGTACTTACGCTCTTTGATCAACCTCCAGTTTACAGGCTACTGTTTTCTGCTGCTTTAATTCATCTTGTTTTGTTTCAAACACATTTGAAATTATTATCAGTATTTTATGCTGGGGTTCCACAATCTTTTCCATAAAGGGCCGGATAGTAAATATTTTAGGCTTTGTGGGCCGTATGCTCTCTCTCACAACTCACCAACTCTGCTGTTGTGGCGTGAAAGTGCCACAGACAATACGTAAACAAATGAGTATAGCTTTGCTCCAGATTTAGCTGTGGGGTCTTAGCCTGTCTACCCTTGCTCTAGAGAGAGAGTGCGCGCGCTTCTGAGGGCCTAGCAACCCTGGTTCAAATTAAATTAAAATTTTGGCGTGTGGTTTTTTTGGACCTTTTATGTAGGATGAATTCATGCCCCAAAGTCGCATGATGTCTAGTCTGTGACCAAAAGTTCCCAGAGGAGACTTTTTTTTCCTCCACGTAGAACCAAGGCTGAAATAGACATTTTCCTTTTGCCTTTGCAGAGTGGAGTAAACAAAAACTCACCTTTTCATTGAGGGTATAACCCCCAGGGATCCTTATTTTGTATAGAAGCTCCCTGATCCAATACCTACATGGGCTTGCCTTCAGTATTGGCCGTTAAAACCAAATCTGTGGGACAGCTGATTGGTTCATGCCCTCCCTACCCCACCTCCTCACTGAATATAGTTGTGTGGTTCACAGAATGTATTTTACTCTTTTCATGTTTCCCTTTCTTGAAGGATGGTCTCATTCAGCCATGAGACATGATGGTGGTGATGTTTTCCAGGGATGGCTAGGAAGGCACAACAGACTTATTCTAATCTTCTATGAGTGGTAAATGTTGATACAGGTTGTTAACGGATAAAATTCATTGGCTGGTAGATTGTTGCTTTCATTTGGAATAATTTGATTACAGAATGTCAATTGTAGTTTTGGTAAATTTTTGACTATTTCTGTAGAGTTTCTTTTGGCTTATTCTATAACCAAAATACTATTTATAAATAAATTTATCAACAGGGTATTTTTCTTTTTTTTAAAGATTGGCACCTGAGCTAACGTCTGTTGCCAATCTTCTTCTTCTTTTTTTTCTTCTTCTTCTTTGCCCCAAAGTCCCCCAGTACATAGTTGTATATTCGAGTTGTGAGTGCCTCTGGTTGTACTATGTGGGATGCCGCCTCAGCATGGCCTGATGAGCAGTGCCATGTCTGCGCCCAGGATCCGAACTGGTGAAACCCTGGGCCGCCAAAGCGGAGCGTGGGAACTTAACCACTCAGCCACGGGGCCGGCCCCTCAACAGGGTATTTTTGGTTTGATTTTTGTCTTATTAATTGCATTACTTGTCAGGTGCACTTATGAATGTAGTATAAGATGGAAACAGGAAGAATACATGGTTTATGAGTTTTGTAAGAATAATAGCTGAATTATGACTAGTTATTAAATTCTGTGAATTATTTAAGTATGAAGTAAAGCATCAATTTTTATGTAAAATTATCTTAATAATAAAATTAGCTTATTACTTTATTTACTCCTAATGCATTTTGAATTTGCTGCTTTTATTGTATGTGATGTCAAAAAATGATCTGTAAGTACTTTCACTTTGAAAAGTACTTACAAAGAAAAGAACATAAAACAATGGGTAAATATAGTTTAAAGATGTTATCAGAATAATTAAGTTCTATATACATAGACAAAGGGCTACTTTAGAGAATGATACCATATTAAATAGGGCTGCTTTGAATGTAAGTAATGGCATAATTTATCATCTTAGTTATAAGTGAGTGCTTATTTCTATAGAGAGAGTTAAAAAACTTTTTTTCTTCATCTTAGTGAGAATTACTGTACTGTAATGTCACTTTAGGCACCTTTTTCCTGACTGATTTTAATGGCATTGACTACCTAGATCCAGTTTGGATTTGCTTTGAGCATCCTTACATGTTTAAAGCTTCTAGAAAGCCCAGAAAAAAAAGTTTTTTTATTAAAGAAGGAACTATCCTCTTTAAGCAGCATTGTGGTGTGGGTAACTGAAAAGAAAACTAAAATTGTTTCATAGTAATTCATGAAAACAGGGTATTTAACTAGATAAAAATTTACTTTGAAATATTCTCTAAGGGTATTGATCTCATCATTGTGTAGAAATTCTAAAAAGAGACCCAAAACTCCCAGTTAACATACTCCAAATGACCACTTACTCAACTTTTAATAATAATGTGAATAATTGTGAAGTATTTCTGGTTTTGTGCTTAGTACTATGAATCTTCTTTGAGATTTTTGTAATAATATGACTTAGAACAAAGGAACCATCTGATTAACTTATCTTTAATTCTCTTAGTGTGAGCATTAGACATTAATGTTTTAAAAAATTCTAAGATACTAGAAAGTATTTTTTAACTGTTGAGACTGTAGTTAAAAGTCTGTTGATTGTCATTGCTCTTTTATGAGGTTTAGAGTACCTGTTGAGCTAAGGAGTACCTCCAAACGTTGGGCTGACTGGTACCTTATAGGAGTACATTTTTGGTTCCAGACATAGGGAGTAATGCATGTTTGCAAATGTTGCATTGGGTATTTTTCCTTACCTTTACAGAACTTATTTTTAGCAGGGTGATACAGACAGTAATAGGCATGCATACTGTGTGATGTGTAAGAAGATAGTAGGTTTTTATAAAAATAGAGCAAGGTAAGGAGATTGGGAATACTGAGGGTGAAGTGGTTACAAAATAGGAAGGCCAGAGTGTAAGCCTCAGTGAGAAGATGAATTTTGAGCAAAGAATTGAAGGAGGTGGAGTTTGCTATTTGGATATCTGGGGCAAAGAGTGTTCCCTGTGAGAACACTGAAGTGAGAACAGCTAGCGGAAAGGCAAGAATGTGCAGAACATGTTCAAGGAACGTAAGGAGTCTGGAGAAGAGATATGGGAGAATAAAAGTTAACAGATAAGGTTAGAGAAGTACTAAGGAGCAAGATCATTGGGTTTTTGCATAGCCTTTGCTTTTCACTCAGTGAAACGGAGAGACCTTGCAAGATTTTGAACAGAGCAATGATGTCATTTTGTGTTGAGAATAAACTCTTAGGAGGAAAGAACAGAAGCAAGGAGGCCAGTTAGGAAGTTGTTACAGTAGTCTGTGCATTGATTGTGGCTTAGGCCAGGGTGCTAGTATTGGAAATGAGGAGAATCAGTCTTTTTGTTTTATATGGGTTTTTTTGTTGTTCTTTTTTTTTTGGTGAGGAAGATTGTCCCTGAGCCAACATCTGTGCCCATCTTCCTCTATTTTGCATGTGGGATGCTGCCACGGCATGACTTGATGAGTGGCGTGTAGGTCTGTGCCTGGGATCCAAACCTGAGAACCCCAGGCCACTGAAGTAGAGGCTGTAAACCCAACCACTGCACCACTGGGCTGGCCCTGTATGTTTTAAAAGTAGAACAAATAGTATTTGCTGAAGATTTGGATGTAGAGTCTGAGATAAAAGAGAGCAGTCAAGGATGATTTCAAGATTTTTGGCCTGAGCAATGGGAAAGATGAAGTTGCTATCAACTGACACGTAGAAGACTTTGAAGCAGGTTTGA